>NW_015150681.1:213123-274933 GCF_000732505.1 Cyprinodon variegatus | reverse complement strand
ATATATATATATATATATATATATATATATATAAGCATTAACATGAACAACCTTGTTTAATTAAAATATGATTTCAAAAATTGTGTTTTATTGCTGTTAGTTTAATCTTCAGTTGATGGCATAATTATATTTCAACTGTTTGAATTCAGTGAGCCGTTCATTGATGTATCAATACAAAAAAACTGATTCATTAATTTTTTTATACTATTTTTTAGTGTAAGAATATTTTTTTCAGAGCGCCCATTTGAAATAAAAAAAAAATACTCAGCTTGCAGTTAAATGATTTAAACATATAATATTCTAACCTTGATAACAGTTTTCAGTTTATTTTCTAAATTTTAATAAACAAGGCGCGCGCCCATTTGAAGCGCTGGAATGTGTTCTGCGGAGCGCGCGCAAGATAGGGAGGAATGCCGTAACCACGCCCCCTTCTTTCGTATCGGCCAATCAGTGAGCGTAGACGGTTTCAAGGCACCCCGGAGTGCGGTCCGTGGAAAAACAAAACCCCGCATAACATCAAAACCCGCATTTTACAACAAACTATCACCCGGAATCCTATTTTCTTTGTCAGAATTTACGTTTCAGAGTGACAGACGCGGGTTTTTGTCGCTCATTGGGACCGTGCGGGCGGTGTTGTTTATCTGTAGTAAAGGGGGACTTGAAACCGTCCTCCCTTGCCCCATTTCCTCGGTTGTTTTCCTTCTCTCGCCTGGATTCTCCATGTTGTTGGTGCAAAAGTGACGGCAGAAGGGGGCTACTCGGCGGCTATCACCACCAAATAGCGGTACACCCGAGGAGACGGAGCGGGCAGAGTGTCAGATAACCTCCGGAAAACATATCCAAGTGCCTCGCCCCCCCTTACCCCATCCTTCCTCCTAAGGCAGCCGACTGAAGAACAAGAAGCAGCGGTTTTGGAGAAGAAAGGAACCAGGCAGGGACGAGATAAATCCGGACCATAACTGAGGCGGGTCACACGGTAACCTCGGTGTATACTGCTAGAGTCGCCTTATCAATTAAAAAAAACCCCAATGAGGGACGCCCATCAGTGCTCGGGGACAGGATTTGAGGATTTTGAGGGCTCTGTGATTGTCAGATGGAAAGTTCTGTTATCACCCAAGTGCAGAAAGAAGACGTCCAAGTGTCACCGAAAGCAGGTGAGCTGATTCCGGGCAACATTTTAACCCACAGCTGTTGTGTTTATTCTCGCCGTCTGTGTGTGTAATAAAACCCACTCAGAGCGCCTGTTTTTATTTGACAGTTGAGGGCTGCGGTCTGAAAGGCGCGCTGCCTTGTTTTGCCTTTTTTTCCACACAAATCTTAAGTGATCACTGTGGAATACCCACGCGCGCCCAGCTCTTTTAATATGATTTTCTTTTATCTGAGAGTTTTTTTTGTTGTTGTTGTTTTTCTCTGAAATCGCCAGGAAAAACAGCATCAAATTACAGCTAAAGACCTTCAGCGCCAGTTTTATATAACAACACCCTGAAGCGTGTTTTACATGATTTGCTCTGCATCAGACTTTTATGAGTTCACGATGTCCATTACAGCCCGAGCTTAGCTATTGTTGATCATGTTTGTCTCTTTCTGCAGTGGGGGCAAATCTCTGTCTCCTCTTCATGTTATTGTCAGTGGCGGCACCAAGGGGGGGTCAGTGGGCACCCTTTTTTAACCAGTGGCGGATCTAGACCAAATGTTTCGGGGGGCTAGAGGGGGGGGGCAGCGTGTTTTCATTGGGGCACAGAAAAGCATGAAGCAAAAGAGCTGCATGAAGTGAAATTTTTTCAATTAGGTTTAATTAAAAAAAAAATTAAATGTTTATTTTTGACACAAACATTTTCATTTGGATTATCGTTAAAACCAAAATAAAAATCCCTTAGCAAAAAAGCAACTCTAGAAATTGTAGATATATAAATATATATATATATATATATATATATAAAATATGAAATAAAGCTATTATTTGGAATATTAGGTCAATATACATTCATTTATATATTTTTTTTACTTAATTTAAGTTCAAATTAAAATGATAGTTTTCTATGAAATCAGAATTAGAACTTTAGCTGAAATTTAGCTGTAAAAGTTAATAGTATTTTTTTTATTTGTTTTGGAAAATAAACAAGAGATAAAAAACTGGGATCCTATCTCAACATCACTGAAGCTATGACCTTATTGTTTTTAAATAATTAGTAAAACATAATCTTTTACAGAAAAAAAAAATTTAATAGATCCAAAGGACCTATCAGAAACCATGTCTGCTCCAGCGCATATCATCATTAGAATTTCTCTTAGTATTATGTCTTTAGTACAGGGGCCAGGACATGATCTACAGGGGCACTGGGCCCGTTGGCGCCTGTCTAGAACCACCCATGCTTTTAACCCCTCTTAGGAGTAATAGTACTTTTTTTTGTTGTTGAATGTCCAAACAATCTGTTTTACCAGAAAGAGGAAGGGAAGAAAGTTTAAATTCAAACAATATCACGTGAGAGTGTTGAAAGTCCAGTATTTCATGCGCTTGTGTATTTCTCTCTCATGAATTGTAGTGTAATCAATGAGGAGCTCTATTTTACCTTTATTGTTTTTATTGTGTTGGTGTTGCTTACTGCCTTCACTATTATGAATCTATCGTGTATTTCTATTCCCCTGTCCATAAACTTTTGAGTGGTTGATATAATAGATATTTTTGTGGAAGAGTCGAAGAGACAAAAAAACAAACATAAAAAGACAATACTAATACCTAGTTTACATATTACTTGGTCCACTTTCCCACTCATTAGTAAAGAACTCATTTAAACTTTCTTTTTTTATCATTTGTTAAAAAGTACATTTGCAGCTATCTGCTTGTAAACTTATAAATAATGTAAATTAATATATATTAACAAGGGATATTGTCAGGAAAAAATAGATAATATGTTGTATATAATAGTTTAAATACAAACCGGTTTGTTTATACTTATAATAATGCAGGTATGATAAAGTAAAAATGCTATTCATAAAATCAAGTTTACGTCCATGTATGTGTAACGTATAGGACATGATGTATCGCAATGGAAAGAACACCAAAGACACACCCACTAACTCTAACTCGGCCAACTGAAGACACCCCTGGATGTTAAATAATCTTTTTATCCTTTTGGGGGTTTAGAATCAATGCAAGCTCTTAACTTAGGATTATCCTTTCTGCAACATATTTTTCACATCTATAGACTAAGAAATGTCAGCCGATAAGAAGAGTGGGACAGAATATTCTATACAGAAACAAAGAGACATTCAGCTCAGAGTCTTCTTCTGAATAAGCACTGTGATTTAATCCCTTTTGTACACAACATGTTCAATAACTACCAAAGAAAATGTCCGTACTTGATATTAGGTGAATGTTTGTGTTATCAGGTAGTATTCTGGATGCAGCAGCTTTGAGTTGATTAGTTCATACCTGCTTATATGCATAATATTTTCACTCCTAAGGTCAGGAGAGGAAAAGAAAAGATGCAGAAATTTGGTCAGGATTAGATTCTGGCCCACATGATAACTGTGAGTAAATTTGCCTATTTTTTCTAATTGGTTTTACTTTTAGAGAAACAACAACAAACAACAGCATTTATACTATCTGTGAAAATGTACCCTAACAGCCATAATTATTTATTTTTGTGCCAATAAGTAGCCAGCTGATATACAGTGTGCAGCAACATATTTTGGAGGGACTTTATTGTGTTTATCAAAGTATTTTAAACAAACATTGTGGTGAAAATATAACCTTAAAAAATCTTGATACATATAACTGGTTCATAGCTAGCTGCATCTAATTGAATACATTTAATTAGTTGATTATCATAATAGTTAGAATCTTATACATTAGTATATAATACTGTATATTAGTCATTATAATTGTATGTGTTTTGAACCTGTCACTTAGTCCTGGCTTCACCTACAGCTGTAGCTCAGTAAGCACTTGGAAAGTCATATGAAACATCTTCTAACATTATAATCAAACAAGGGGAGTTTTTTTGTAAATATAGAATGGAAATAAACAAGCTTAAATCCTATTGTAGGGTTTTAGAAAAATTTAATTTGTTGTTGCTTTTGGTTTTGATGGGCCACCCTAAGATTATATATGTCCCCCATCTGCTCCCAAACATAGAAAATCTGGTGAATGTTGATTACTGCTCATTTTCCCCCTAGTAATAATTCATAATAACATTAAAATACTCTCCTAATCAGCTTGTAGTGTCCTCCCAGCAGCAGCTCTGTTGCTGTAAGTCTGTCGGTAGCTCTATGTGTGCAGTCGCAGCTGATTCTCCACTCAATGAGACAGACAGAGCAGGAACTGGGTGTGCATCCTGCCACACATGAATGCTGGGATGTTTTCTGCTGGTTATAATGAGGAACAATCAGGTGCCGCGCTGCTGACAGCGGAATGCACAAACACTCCCGTCTTCATCACGCCCACTGTAGCGCTGCTTAAAACATTTGGTTGTTTGAACACTTTACTCAGGCTTAAAAAAAGGCTTTCCTTCCTAATTCACCCTCTTGCTTCATGTTTTATCCATAGAAGATAATCCAGCCTCAAAGTATCACATTCTTTGGCTTTTATTATTACTTTTTTTTTGTTTCTTTTTAGATTGTGTGGGCTTTGGGTGATATTTTGCATTTTTTGGATCCATCTGTCTGTCACTGATAAACCTTAGAGGGATTAATCTCCTCTCATCTTCCTGTCCTTTTTTTACATGAAGGGGAGTTCTGTTATGTCATGCATCTCATTCCCCTGGGTTTGAAAAGACTGATTAAAATGCCGAATGTGTGAGTTAAATCTTTAACCATAACCTCTTCGAAAAAGGGAAAAAAAAGGTTGCTTGTTTATCTGCAGTTACTGTATTGAGTTGCGGCGTGCTTTGTCTGAACATGGCGTTGTGTAACAGGGCTGTTTGCATTAGGCTCTCAGAGCAACAACCATCAGGGCTCATTCTCTAGGTTGGCTGTTTTTGAGATGCAACTATAACCAAATGCTTAAAAAAAATGCAAAATTCCTATTCATTAAATGCTTAAAACCAAGAACTTCCATTTTTTTTAGTTTATAGAGCTAAAAAACATTGATTTATGTGCATTTTTTTAAGCTGAATAAAATCAGATAAATGTTATAGATTTAATGCATAAACTGGGACTAATCTCTAAAGAACCTGCAGGCAGTTTGTTTCTAAAGACGCAGCAGCAGATCAGCTGCAGATCAGAATGTGACTCTTTTTATTTGCCTCTCATTTGTAATCCACATCTCAGATACTGATAATAAATCTTATTTTTTTCTAATTTATTAACTTAAGCAACTGTATCAGTTTCTTTTTTAAGTGCAAGTTAAGTGATTTATAAAATAACAAATTTTTCAGTTGGATTTAGAAGAACTCCTTCTATCATGAAACCTGCCAAAGATATAGCTATTTTATGTCTTGAGTTCTTTCAAGGAAAAGGGTTTAGAAGAGAAGCTAAAATCTGTCACTGCCTTTGGAAGCCTGGTTTGATGCGTTTCAGTTTTTTATCCCTGTGTTCTGCTCCACAGTTCCTCCGCTTCATGTTTATTTCAACAGTGAAACAATATCGATGGGTTTTAAACTCTCCTTGCAAGTCCTCACAAGTAAAACCCCCAGAGGGGACTGGCAAGAATGTCTTCCTCCTCTTTCTTTGTCTTCTCGGCACAGGTGTTGTGTGGAGCTGGGATGGCGATCTTTACGGGGGAACGATCAAAGGCAGCGAGCGGTGGTTTGGTTTGTCCGGCTCACTGACCGGGGCTGTTTCCGGCTGAGTTCAGGCAGCTCTAAAAGGAAAGGCCCCCAGAGTTTTAAAGAGCCTGGATGTTTTCTGTCTGTTTTTCTTTTTTTTCTGAGATTGTGGGTTTTCCCGCCCTCTGTGATTATGTAACCTGTAGCAGCCATTTCCAGCAGAAGCAGCGGAGGCATGCACATTAAAAACAGATTTTCTGCATGGGTCTTTGTGCCATGTATGTAGACGGATGTAGGTGCTTTTTAGGAAAATAGGAAGTTCAACACAGATTTTACAGGCAGATTGTATCTAGTTAAACTAAATTAAACACTTTTGTTTTGTTTTGGTAAAACAATGTTTAACCCATGTAAGCTTTGAGGTGCTAATTCAAATTTCCACTATGAGCCTTACCCCCCTAAAAGTCTCCTCCATTCTCTCGCTCTCTCTTTGCTGAACAGGCCAGGTGAGCCGCTCTGCCCTGAAACAGCCTCGGAGCTGTAACATCTTCAAAGCCCTCTTCTGTTGCCTCAAAGTCCAGGATGGCCCCAAACCGCCGCCGCCACCTCTGCCGCCGCCTTCCCAACATAGCCTGCTGGAGTCACAGGAAAATGGGTCGGTCGTCAAGGTAACAGGAATTGAGCATCTCTGGATCAGGCTCCTTTGTTTTGTTTGTTTGCATTTGTTGAGGTTTCATTATACGTCCCAGCTGGACCATAAACAGATGGCTTTCTGTCGCTCTGATTCTTTAGGCTTTGCTCTGAGGCTGTTCGACATTGAGCGACCATACAATGGAGACGCTCCAGATGTATATTCGGTTTTGGTTAACCCTTGATTTTAGGCATGTGCCATGACTTTTAGCATCCCCCTCACAAAATCTATACCAGGTGCAGACATGAAGGACAGTACAACTGTCACTTTAAATCCAAAGCTGCTCATGTTTCTAACACATTAATGGACCATTGGTGCTGATTATAGCTGTGGATCAGGTTTGATCCTCTGCAGAGGCTGATAAATAATGATCATAACAGGATCATTGGGGGAATATTAATGAGCTCTCCTGCGTCTTCACGCCTGATTTCCCATAGAGCTCTAATAAAACCCAGTCCGTTAAAGGAGGGTCTTTTTCTCTCAGTGGCCTTCTTACATTCTTAAAGAAAGCCTCTTTCTTCAATCTAATTTTATGCTAGGTAATATGTTAAAGAATCCCCATCAGAGTAAAAATGTGAATTTCCTGAGAATAACCACACTGTTTTCCACTTATATTGGCTTTAGAAATACGACCAAAGACATGTAAAGATTTCCTTCGAGTGCCGTTAAAGGAGATAATCTTCCCTGTTTTTCCTGAAACTCAACTCATCTAATCTTGTTTTCCCAGAGAGAACATCAAATTACTCGGGATTGATTTTCAGATAAATATCTGCCTCATAGGGACCGGGTGGTGTTCCAAACAGCGTTGTCACATAAAGTCCCGATCTGTTTCCTCAGCTGTCGGAAGTTAGCCTCCTGCCTGAGGTGAAGGCCGAGGACCAGGGGAAGATCTGCGTGGTCATCGACTTGGACGAGACCCTGGTGCACAGCTCATTTAAGGTACAGACGGTCTCTATTTGGCGTGAAAGATGCGCTTTCTGTTGTGGTTTTTAGGTGTTTGTTGAAGAGTTCCTCCATTAAAAACCTCTGCATGTGTCCGAGGGGCAGAATTCCCCCTTCATGCAGGGTTGTGGCTCTGTGATTCACAACAGCGCTCTGGACTGCGCGCCTCGCTGCTCGGTTGTTATGTAATGCCATGTGAATGTACACGGCGTGCCAACCCCCCCTCTCCCTCTGTCTTCTCCCTTCAGCCCATTAGTAATGCGGACTTCATCGTGCCGGTGGAGATAGAGGGGACCACACACCAGGTAAACGGCCATGTTTGCTGTGGGGTGGGGTGGGCTTGTGTTTTCTGAACAGGGGTGGGTCTTGGGGCCCAAAGATGTGCAGACGGATCCCCCTGCTGGCCAGATGTTGAACAGAAAGTGGAAGCAACTGCAAAGGAAAAGCTTCAGCAGAATTACTGCTATTTTTTTTTTTTGGACATCTCTGTTTATAAGCATGTGGAAACCTAATGAAGTGTGATTCCTTCGGTCTTGATGTGCCTTAAGGAATCCCTTGTGGGCCTCTGCCTGGTTCAAGTAATCCAGGATAGGCTGGTTCACGCTGGCACGGCCTATTCTTGATTACTTGTTTCAGGAAGGGGTCATGAGCGGCTGATGTCTAGCTGTGTGTTTGTAGAAGTGTTAGTTGTATGAAAGTGAAACAGTTTTGCTTACAGCTTGTGTGCCTCTCCAGGTGTATGTTCTGAAGAGGCCGTACGTGGATGAGTTCCTGCGGAGAATGGGAGAAATGTTTGAATGTGTGCTGTTTACAGCCAGTCTTGCTAAGGTACCAAAACAGATCCTGAACTCCATCTTTACTATTTACTTTACTTTTCTGTTTGTGTCAGCAAGTCAAGTGTTGTTTGGCTCATCTAACCCCTGATCCTTCAGATATTGTTCTGCTTTCTCTCGTCTCGTAGTTCCTTCTTTTTTATTTAGAACTGCCTAACAACTTGCTAGTCACCTTATTAGACGCCCTAACATGCACATAAAACGCTTGCACAATCCGTAGAAAGGTCTTCATTAGTGTGTCCTCGCACATCCCCGCTCTTCCCCCAGTATGCAGACCCAGTGACAGACCTGCTGGATCAGGGCAGCGTGTTTCGGGCCCGGCTGTTCCGGGAATCTTGTGTGTTCCACCAGGGCTGCTACGTGAAAGACCTGAGCCGTCTGGGCAGGGACCTCACCAGGACCCTCATCTTGGATAACTCCCCTGCCTCGTACATCTTTCACCCTAATAATGCTGTGAGTTGGCGCCTTTGATCCATTCTACACATATTTGCTAAAAAAAAATATATATATATAAAATAAAAGTTAACCCAAAAGATACAATGAAGAATGTCAACCAATCACATGATAGCAGCTTCTTATAGGCTGCCACAACTATTAATGAAGATAACGTTGTTTTAGTCCAACTGTTATGAATTGCTGTGCCATATTTAGCCTGTTGGACAGAGTCTCACAGCAGCAGAGCTGAATCTGAACACAAATGACATCACTGTAAATGCTAAAGGTCACAGAGCAGTCATAGCACAAATGAGATGAGAGAAGAAAACCAACATCTTCACTGAGACATTTAAATATGATTTTACTGCAGCTAGAATTCCTAATCTGAAAAGAACTTTAAGGCAATAAAGAAGGAGGAATCGGTTTAATTGAAAAGAAATAGTCAAATTAGATTTTCTACTAACTAATTCTGTTAATATGGACTTGTAGTTTAATTTAATGGGAAATTAACTTTATTTTGATGCTGTATAAACTCAATAAAGTGAAAATAAGAAATAATAGAATTATTAAAAAAAGTATTAGAATTTCCTTTATTAACTAAACAAGAAAGACAGACAGAAAGAGACATTTATCTTTGCATGTTGGATTTGAATTCTTTATTTTATTGTTGTTACTGAGGGGATAAGACTCAAAATTAGCCATCTTAGGCAGCAGGGTTATTTAATTATTTAGTTATTAAATAAATTCAGTTGAAGCACAGAAGATGAAAGAATCTATTTTGAAGCAAACATGAATGCTGTTTTTCAGGCTTCAATAGAAAGTGAAACCTTCAGCAGAGCTATAAATAGTTCTGTAACATAATATTGACACATAACCTCCCCCCCCAAAAAAAAAAAATTCAGATTTTCTTATATCACATTGTGTGTAATAGAGCAGTTACTGTAAAAAAAAAAAAAAAAAAAAAAAAAAAAAACTTTTTTAAACATTTAATGTTATCCTTACTCCCTTTTGCGGTGGCAGTTAGTGTGGTTAGCTTCAGAAGCTGTAAGCGTTGGTCTTTGTTTTTTTTTTCCTGGAGAACTTTGACCCTTGATTCAACTCACAGATTTCAACATCCAACAAGTTTCATAACATTCAGAGGTTGAGGAAGCAAAAAAAGTGAAATAGGACCACACCTTGATGTACATTTTTTTTTAGTTTTCCTGTCACTTGGCAAAAATCTTTGGGTTTAAAATGATCAGATTGAATAAACAGCAGGAGTTCTTCCCTGGAAACCCAGGAAAACTGCTTCTCGGACCTCAGATGCTTGGAGTCTTATTTCTTTAGTAACCAACTCCCACACCAAAGAGTGTTGTTATTAACACACCCTGCTAGCCTTTAGGGATGATGCATTTACTGATCGCATGTTCGAGTTTATGTTCTAGTGGAGATTAAAGTTCCAGTCCTCCTGACTTCTGAGGCATTTCTGCTTTCAGCTTTAATCCTCCTTAAAAGGAAGCTGTTATATAAACAGATAGTTCCCAACCAGTCTGTGCTTGGGATGGACAGCTGTACTGAGGTATGCTGGGGTTTTTATAAGTATGTTTTCAAAACCACTTATTTTTAATTATGCCACCAAAATGGTTGGAAGTTTTTTCACTTCACTGCAAAAACGATCTAAATATAGGTGAAAAATTCTCAAATTAATTGTATTTCCCCTTAACTTGAGAAGTTAAATAAGATGATTTGCCAATGGAGTGAGAATTTTTACTCCTAAAATAAGATACTTAGATGATATGCACTTGTTTTAAATGTCTTTGCTCCATTGGCAAAGTGTCTCACCTCCTTAATTCAAGAAAAATGCACTTAATTTAATAAAAACTGACTTATTTAGATTTCTGTTTTTGTAGTGTAAGTTTTTAAAGCAAATCCTGGGAGGTCTGGGTTCTTTCTGCACACTGATGACTAGCTGGCTGAAAGTAGCCCCTACACTAATAATCTGTGAACAAAAAAAGTTTTTTTTAACAGTTTTTAAACATGTTCAAATCAACAAAAGAATAAAATTGCTTCTAAAGTTAAACGAGTAAATTATCGTTTTTCAGCAGCAACCTAAGCATACAGATACACACAAGGGTAAACAATCATAAAAACAATAAATAATAATAGGTGACCTCTGTGTAAGGGCAAATAGAAGAAGTACTGTTCGCTGGTATAAATAACTAAAGGCTAATAAAGTAAAAAAAATTAAGTGATGGGGTATTATCAATTCAGTTCAGTTTATTTCTATAGCGCCAATTCACAACACATCTCAAGACACTTTACAGTTCACCAGATCATCCAGTCAAATTGATTCAAATTTTCTATCTAAGGAAAACCAGTTGTTTGCATCCACTCACTGACTCGAATGCAATCACTCACTGAGCATGCCTGTAGTGACAGTGGGGAGGAAAAACTCCCTTCAATATCTCTGGAATAAGCTAGATGTTTTTATTTACCAGCTGTTCTGCTTTTAATTATAATAACTGATGATAATATTCAATCAACAATATCTGAAATAATGATCATTTCATTACATCAAAGTAACAGTTTTATTTTTATATAATAAGATGATATCATATCCCAGTCAGTTAATGATCAGTTTCCTTTTCATCCTTCAGATTCCTGTGGTGTCTTGGTTTGACGACGTGGAAGATACCGAGCTGCTTAACCTTCTGCCCGTGTTCGAGGAGCTCAGTAAAGCCGATAACGTTTACACCCATCTGGACCAGCTTCGGGAACAGTAGTTCCCTCCCTCTTCGTATACACCAGATCCGCATATACCGAGAGAGAGAAAAAAACTCACTTTTTCCCTTTATGTCACTGTGCAGCTGGGGAGCTACCCCAAACCTGGTGATATCCACAACCACTTTTTTTTTTCTTTATAAAATAATCACTACAAGAAAGACTGGGAGTCAACCAAAGCCATCCCATCACAATCACTCCAGCTGGTATAGAAACGAAAATGGATCTTTTGCCAAAGCAGACATCTGCCTGCCCTCTATTGACTTTTGGACACAGTTTGCTTTATTGTGCCTTTTAAGGAACAAGAGTAAAAAAAAAAACTTTTTTTTAATTCCACCAGATTTTTATACATTTATAGATTCCTTTTTGTGCAAGGAAATCTATTTTTAAATGCTGAACATTGTTTCTCTATGCAACCCAGTTCGGTAATAACATGTTGTACCTCTTGTGGTTGGCAGATGTGCACTTCTGAGAAAAAGTCTCAGCCACTTTACAGATTTCTTCTACTTTTTCCTTTGGTTTCAATTAACGTTTCAGAACAAGTTTTTTTAGACCAGACAGAAATAACATTAGGAAATGTGGATCATGATTTTTTAAGGGAGAAAAAGCAGCGGAAACCAACTTGGAGACCAATTTATCAATTGCAATTGAAAATAATCTCACCTGCTACACCCAGTTCTGATATATATCTATATATACATATATCTTTATATGTGAGAGAGTCTGGGCAGATGACTTAAATGGGAGATCTCCATGGTCCTGAGGGGTTCCCAAGGCTTCAGCAAACATTTTGTTGACTGGAGCCAGAAGTTTAACTTTTTGCAAACTTCAGAGCTGCTGGCAGGTTTGGTTGACAGGGTTGATCATTCTAGGCCTGTGGTATAAACAAGGCCACTTTCCGGATCCTCCAACCATCAGATTCCACCTAAAGCATCTTGATTAACCCCAAGACTTTGGGAACAATGGGAA
This sequence comes from Cyprinodon variegatus, assembly GCF_000732505.1. NCBI lineage: Eukaryota > Metazoa > Chordata > Actinopteri > Cyprinodontiformes > Cyprinodontidae > Cyprinodon > Cyprinodon variegatus. Next base: position 262,598 of record NW_015150681.1, on the reverse strand, counting down.
CGTTTAGTTGGATCAGGTTCAGATCAACACAGAATCTGGGGGTTCTTCCAAAGACAATCATGTAGAGGTAATATTATGGTCTGGGACTGTTTGGGACGACTTGCTGTGATTAATGGAGCGAATGATTATTCTTTTTAGCAATACAACCAGAAGAATAATCTATATCCGTTGGTTCTTGACCTTCAGCACAATCATCCAAACAAGATGTCATAGCATTAGCTTAATGGCTACATTAAAATAATTCTCCAAAGTGGACCAAAATACCTCTACATTGCTGTAAAAAAAAAAAAAAAAAACAACTCCCCTCCAGTTGTCACTTCATAGGTGTTGATCCTGCCCTTCCAAAGAGGAAGTTCCGAATTCAATTGAGACAAAAAAGCAAAAACAGCAGAAATCTGTAAGGGGGTGAATACTTGTTCGTGCCACTGTAAATGTTGCTGTATGTTTATTTACGTCGAAACAAAGCAGATATTATTCATTTGTGCTGTAAACACCATATTCTTTTTTTTTTCTTCAAAACATGCAATATAAATAATGAATGTTCAGATTGTTATTATTGGTAACGGGTTGGGTAATTAGAACGAGGTCTCTGGTGGTGCGTTAACAGTTACACTGGATAAGCTGGCACATGGGATGATCCTTAATGTTTTCAGACAGATCTTCATTGGTTGCTGTATTTTCCTTTCTTTCCAAATGACAAATAAGTTGCACTTGTATTATATCGACAGTGCTGAAAGTAAAAACTGTGCCTTTGGAAACGGGACAGAGAGAAAAGTGTTCCGCCTGAGCAGAGATTTTTTATTTTTTATTTTTTTTTGAGAACTGCACACCCTGATAACGTCATGCTGAGCGTGAGAAAAAAAACACTGTCAGGAGCAAAAAGGGGGGGTGGGGGGATGCCAGCCGCTGTGGTACTTGCATTACAACACTTGAAGCTATCAAATTTGATATTTTTAAACTGCCAAGTGTTTTTATTTTCCTCTATATATTTATTGGCCAATAGAAACATAATTGTCCAACACTTTTTAATGCCCAGCATTTTATATTGTGATCCGTTCTGCCTATACTGAGGCTGGCCTTGTGTTTTCACTGTTTATTCGTGCCTATATAACACCTTTTGCTGATAAAAAAAGAATACTCAAACCTGTTCAGTTATGGTAAATGTAATTTACAAGCAAGCGTGAATCTGGAATTAAATCTCTTTTTTACTCATTTGTAACGCAGTACGTATTTTTGTAATGAGTTTGTGTGTGTTTTTTTTTTCTTCGGTAGGACGGTCTTTACAATGTTTGTCCAATGCAATTACTGCCTGCATGTTAATGAGTCAAATGTGGAAATGTATGTTGTGATGACCAAAAGTATTTGAAGAAGTCTCAAGTCTTTTGTTTGTTGCGGAAAAAAAATGTTTTTGAATAATTTTTTTATACCTGATCTGACCAAAACCCTTAAAAAAAAAGGTGCTGCCAAATTTGATTTTGAAATAAAAAATTTGGTTATATTTTGAATTCTTTGTATGTGTTTCTTTACATCAACTGTCTGTTTATGATTCTTGCAGGTTTTGGTATTTGGATTTTACGTAAACAAGTACTGAAAAAGCAAAGTGGTATAGTGCAAAGGATTAAATATAAATACTTTTTATTTTAGTGTTATAAAGGGTGTGCAAAAATTCGAAAGTCTTTATTTTGGTTATTCAAGAGGAAAAATTATAAAATCACAACAACAGAGAAACCATTTAAATTTATTCTTTTTGACCACAAAAAAGAAATAATGGTTATATTCAAATTTAATATTTTTAACTTTAAAACAAAAATCTTTTTTGTTCAATAGTATTTTGTTTCTGTAAATAGATTTCCTAATCATAAACGTGTTATCAAACATTAAATAGCTATATAAAAATGAAACTACTTTTCTTTTCTTCTTTATAATTTGCTTTTCACACTTAACATTAAAAATAAAATTTTGATATAAACTGATATTGCTTATTAACATCAGTAGTGTAGTTAAAATCTATTTTTGTGATTACTTTTTTGTATCATCTAAAAATAAATCAACATTTACATAAATTTAATGCTTTATATTAAACTTGAATCTCAATTTATGAAAATTAATTCAAAATGAAAGTGATACTTAGGATTTTACACGTCACACGTCATAAACTCAACTTTCCTGCTAGTATAAATTCTTAAATAGCTTATATTTTTTATAAGGTAAAACTAAAACCTTTTGTGAGAAAATATTTGACATTTAAAAACAGAAACAGATGTCAGAGTTAGGTGATTAATTGTGTTCTTTCTCTTTCTCAGGTTACATTGAAGCGACGGCCATTTTAGTTGGACGTTCTGAGCAACATTCCAGGAAGTGGGGGAAATATTCGTAAATAAATAGAGGCTCTGTTCTAAAAAACATAAATTTGATTCCACGAGCCTTTTTTAACCCCCAAAAAGCGACAAATATATTGGTTGTTGTGTTTTATTGAACGCGTCAATTAGGGACGTCACTGCTTCTATATGAGGCTGAAGTTGGTGTCAGATTTGTAGCTTCCGTAAGGACTAGTTTAGTCTCCCGAACTGATGTAATCACTAGTTATAATCTGAATGAGCAAATTATTCAATACTGATTAAATATTACTTTTAACTCCGCTTAAAATTGTTAAACATCGTTTTTAATATGCCCTTTTATTATTATTTTTAAAGAAATGTTGCTTTTTGAATGGTATTTTTGGCATTTTTACAATTAAAAGGTTTTATCTGTAGAAAAAAAACAATTCAAAGAAAGGTCTAACTTAAACTAGTCTCGAATTGAGATCTTAAATTCGAAAAAAATTTGAATGGTTCAATTTCCAACTTCAATTTAAGTGTATAAAATCTAACATTGTTATTTTTGATTTTTTTAAGATTATTTGTAGGCTCTTGCTGCCTTGATTTAATCATTTATGAAAGTAGGCAGACAGGAAATGGCACAGTTAGTACGACTATAGCTTCAGTAGCTGTATTATAACAGATTGGAGGTATCTTATGTTAAGAGCAACAATCCTCATTTCATTAGCAGATAATCTTATTTACCTGCACAAATTGTGGGTAAATGTACTGGCTTTATAAATATTTAACTCTTCTAGATCAGTTTTTTTTACAATGTAATGCCAAATAATTTTTTTATGATGATGCACTGACAAACTTAGACTGAGTATGGACTGATAAGTCAGTTGGAACATTTCAATATTTCACCTTTAAATATTAGGGCTATTTAAAAAATTTTTAAAGCTTTAACCATATTAAGATTCAATTTAACTCAGTTTATATATGTAGTGGCAATTCACAACACGTCATCTCTAGGTACTTTGCAATTCAACCAGATCATACAGTCAAATTAATTCAAATTTTTCTATGTAAGGAAAACCAGCTAATTGCATCGACTCAGGCAATCCCTCACACTAAGCATGCTTGTAGCGACAGTGGAGAGGAAAAACTTACTTTTAACAGGAAGAAACCTCCAGCAGAACCAGGCTCAGTGTGAGCGGCCATCTGCAAAGGCCGACTGGGGTTCAAGGAGACAGAAGCAGACATACAGAACAAGATAAGCAGACAAGATAAGATAATGGTTTTCATTTGTTAAATCATTGGTCTACAACTGTGGCTCTGTGGCTAACTTGTTATACAAATTGATTGCCCTGGTGGTTGTTTTGTTTTTCAACCATTGCTCCTCCACTGGTAAATTTCTTCTAGCTCTGCCAAACAGTGGCAACACCCTGTGCAATACCCTGGCCACCCCACTCACCAGTGTAAATTTAGTAGCATCAGTTTAGCATTTCATGACTTAATTCACAGTCAGTGATGCAACATTAGTAAATCACACAATAAACCAAGAGTGGGTGTTTACTTAGGTTTTTATGATTCTACAGGCAGGTTAACCACAACAGTAGATTAAAACCCTGAAACTATGGCTTTTAGTTTCAGTAGTTTCAGTGTTCCACTCCAAGATTTTTAGAGGCCCCATCTGGCCCCCTCTATGAAACATTTCTGGAGGCGCCACTGCTGCCAGAGACTATTGCTCATCCCAGGTTTTAGTGATGTTCTGGCTACAGAGATAGCTTAAAATCTTCTTTGTAAGCGTAAAATGCGTTTATCTATATGTTATGATTTCAAGCCAGATCCCGATTAAGGATTAAGGGTAACCTGGCATAAACCAGATTGAAACGTAACTTATTTTGAATTCACAAATCTCGATTATGAGGCCCTCAAGAACTTAATTTTGTTAGTTTTTCATTAATTGAATTGAGTTTTTACAAGCCACCAACTGCATTTCTTAAATTCATATTGAATTGGTGAAATATAATTTCCTGTGGACCAACCTTAGCATTTTAGTTGTTATACTGCAGCCGATCACAGATGGCCTCTAGTGCTTCACTGTGAAATTGCACTTTACTGAAGAACAAATCGAACGCCGACTTCAGCGCGGTGAAGTCTTCTGGGTGTTTCCATGGTGACATCAGCAGGCTAACCAGAACTGACTGACACGTACTGGTTTGTTAACAAACTGTAGCAGCTCCCCAGGAAAGCTCCCCAACTGCTCTGAACGTACTACCAGGTAGGTGTGTTACATCCATGTGTCGTTGTTCTTATGTATTGGTGAGTTTTAATGATAGCTATAATCTCACCGACGGTTTAGCGACGGACTTCCGTTTGAAAAATCCCGAAGACGTCGAATTGTTTTGACAGATTTAGCCACCGTTAGCATTGTAGCTAAGCTTACGGCGTTATTTAAGGGTGGCTGGATTAGAACATTCTCTTTACAGTAGTCTTTCGATACAATGTCAGCATTCTCTTGATTGTATTATTAGACCCAGAAGGGTAAATTTTTATAGTTAGTCGTTTAGTTTCGTCTGCCAGCCGAGTTTAAACGTTAGCTAGTCTGTGTGTCTTTTCTTAGCTCTCTCTATTTGGATATTGGATAGTCAGCCATTGATATTTGATAATAACCTGTAGTTTACCGTCTTGTTTAAACTGCTTTTAGCATGTTGAATTTATACTTAGCTATAGTTGTGATTGACACTTGAAATGCTTCTTTATTTTTTAATATGGAACGAAATCGTTATTTACGGCAGTTAAAATCATGATTGTTGCAATTCAGAATACTTAAAGTGTAACAGAAAATGCTTATAATGGCCCTACATCAAAACATTAATTGATATTAATATATGTTTATATATGTATGTATGTCAATTTACTCATAGACTATTTAAACAACCATCTTTATCATTTATATGATTGCATCAATAGAGTTTTTTAAATGAAATTATTGTTGGCTGATTATATTTAAGTGTTGTTAGTTTATATTTTGTATGATAAGTAGTATTTAGCCTTTCGGTTGCAGTCCCATGCAATAGATAGCAACTCTTATGAAAGATGACTAAAAACAGAGATGAGATACGGGATATAAAAAGTATCCTCTATCATCATTAATATAATTTCATTAAATTGATTTACCATCCCAACCTTTTTTAAAGACAGATTCCTCAAAAGCCATAGTGTGTGTATGTGTTACAAAACAGTTCCTTATTTACAAGTAAGAAATTTGTGATTTAATATTCAGCTTTATGGCTGTTTGATAGCAATCACAGGTTAATAAAGTAGCATTTTAATTCGATTTTTCACTTCACAGGTGACATCGCTGGATCAAAACAACCTTTAGATCCTGCATACCTGATCTCATCATGAACGCGTTTGACCGCAACATCAACATTGATGCACTCTTCAGGTTCTCCCAAATGTATGTAAGCTTGCTTTCGTTTCGGTGTGTGACGGACGGTCATATGTTTTAACTGGTGTCGCCATCTCTCATACCTTTTCTGTTGTGATCTTCGTTGCAGCTCTCACTCAACCCAGGTGCACCTAAAGAATGTGTACTCCAGCTTGGCTGTTTGTATGTTTGTGGCAGCCGCGGGCTCATATGTTCACGTTGTCACACGTCTCTTGCAGGTAGGTAAGAGTTGAAGCGGGCTGAGCTTTTAAAGTCACGAGAAAACGGGGCAATTGAGTTGGATGTATGGGGCAAACTTAATTGTTATTTCTGTTTAATGAGAACCTTTAAAGTTAATTTTCAATGGGCTAAAAGTCTTGCTGATCACGCCCCCGTCCAGAGTGTAATGACCGTTTAAAGTAAATTTTTTAAAAGAAAAAATGGGTTAACTTTGTATATTATCATTTTCAAACAGTGGACTAGATTAGATTTGAGTGTTTGAGTATTATTAAGAAACCAATGAGGATGGGTTGTGGCAGTTTCAAAACTTTGTGATTGTGCAGCAGTCAACCATCACTAAAGACGATCTTGTGGATTGAAAACAAGTTGCCTAGAGACAGATTTATGGGCAGCCAAGGTTACTGATAGATATGTGTAGAGAAGGCAGATCTGGCCAGATAAGGCCTCTGTCCTTAGCTCCAGTTAAAAAGTGACAGTCCACTCAGGCTGCACCTCCAACCTCTGTAACTGATGGATTAGTGGCGAATATAAACATTCAGATGTCCAGTGTAGTTGGGCTGACACGTCTGGACTGGTTTAGGTGAAGATATTTCTAAACATGGTGACTTCATTTATTTCTGAAAAGTGAAAGCAAACTAAAGAGGCCACATTTTGTGTGGTAATAAATCTACCTTTAAATAATTCATGATTATTGGGTCTTAGATTATGTCTAATATCTGTCTAATGCAGATTGATTATTAACAAATTCTTGTTTTCTGACATAAGATGCATTTCTTCAGTGATATCATATTGCAAACTACCACAGCAGCACTTAAAAGCATTGTTTTAGTGTGCCATCTGTGCAAATCCGTTATGTGTGAGCAGTTTCAAAAAAAGACAGGCACGGTACTGTAGACTATGCAAATTATCCAGCTGAGCTGATAAATTCGCCATCAGTCTCCACCTGGCTTCCCCAAAAGTCAGGTGATCTAATTATATTTCAAAGGGAAAAAGCTGAAATAATGTTTTCTGTGTGCAGAAAACTGATGACCATTTTATATTTTGACAAATGCATCTATGCAACAGATGTACTGAGACATAGCATTCTTCTAACCTTCACAATAAGATCCTTATACATGCTGTAAACTTCTCTAGTTCAAGTAGCCAAAGGGTTCTGTGAGTGCTTCTGTATGATAATTAAATTGTAACGCATAAAAAAAAATAAGGATGAATCATGTGATAACATTTCCTAGAGGCCTACTTGTTCATTTACTTTAGTTTATTTTTGTAGCTCCATTTGAAAACAAACATCTCTAGAAACTTTAAAGTCGATTCAATCAAATCATGCAGATGAGACTCGATCACTTATACTGAGCATGCATGTAGTGACAGTGGAGAGGAAGTCTCCCTGTTAACGGGGATTCATGCTTTTTAAATTTCTTTCCAACTTTAATCACATAGTGAGTAAAAAAAAGCGTTAAACTATTTTAAAGGATAACTTATACACATAGTAAGAATCTGCCAACATATTTTACGGCTGTAAGATGACTCTGCTCTGTGCCGGTTTTCCAGGGCGGATTCCTCTCTGTGCTCGGCTCCCTGGCAATGATGTTCTGGCTCGCCATGACCCCTCACAGCCCTGAAACAGAGAAGAAGAGACTGGGAATCCTCGCTGCATTTGCCTTCCTCACAGGTAGGCTGATAGATTTCCTTTGTTCATTTGGAGACACTGAGCAGTTAACCTGTAATTGTGTCATGGTTCAAAGCAGTGTTGACACTCGTCTTTCCTTCTCCAGGTGTCGGCCTTGGCCCCACAATGGACTTTGTCATTGCTATCAATCCAAGGTATGTCAGAGATTAATGTGTGCCCGTAGAATGGAAGTTAAAAAGTGCACCTGTCAAACATTAAGACAAGCCTTCAGAGCTTTCGACAGCTGAATTTACTCAGTCCTTGTCCTGGTTTGGTTCCTTCCAGCATCATCGTGACGGCCTTCTTGGGAACCTCAGTGATTTTCATCTGCTTCACTCTCAGTGCTCTCTATGCAAAACGCAGAAGTTACCTGTTCCTGGGAGGTAAAGAACAGTTCTGCCGTTATTCTTATCCATTCTAGAAACACAATAATAAATATGAAGCAAAGTTTATCAAACAAGACAAGAACACTTAAAAAAAAAAAAAAAAGTGTTATACATTCACCCTGAACCCATTTCCTTTTGTCTTAGGCACACTGATGTCTGGCCTTTCCATTCTCTTCCTGATGTCTCTGATGAACCTCTTCTTCGGATCTGTCATGTTGTTCAAGGTGATTAGAGAAGCACACTGAGATTTTTCTACCTCACCTCGACTATATCTGTTATTACTCATCACATTCATGTTTGCATATAAACCCATATCGAGAGAAGCATAACCGTGTCATCCTGAATGACTGATTGTTTTATCTAACAACATGCTGACTAAACAAGACAAATTGTCTTCTCCTGGTGATTGGATATGCACCAGCTAGAATAACTAAAATAAGTCTCTGCTTTAAATAAAGATGTAAGGATCTATCGGTTGTAAGAGTTTTAAAAGAATACCAACATTTCAAGATCTGGATTGTCAAACCATCTCAGTAAGACTTTAACGCACGTATAAAACACTCCCGACTTCAAATAGTATTCATTAAATTGTATCTTCTCTTCTCATAGAGACAAGAACCTCTGATAAGTGGTTCTTTAGTCTACAGACATTATTCTGATTGCCTCATGAGAGAATGACGAGAAGATTAAGATTGCAGCTGATAAAAAGGATATTTATGCTGAAATAAACAAATTCTGATTAATTTGCAAGTCTTAATCATAATGCAAAATGTTATGTTGTGTAACTATTATGTAGCAAATGAGTGAAAGTCACCCAAGTGGTGCTAATGCTGAAATGGAGGAATTTATATATTACAATATTAACATAGATATCAATTGTTTTTACAATATGTGGTACACTGCAAAAATTAAACCAAAGTAAGTTGATTTTTCGTTAAATAAGAATATTTTGCTTGATTTTAACCACTAAGTAAAAAAATGTGCTATTGAAATAATAATTAACATTTTAAATAAGGAGAAGCAACCCTATCTTATTTCAAGTTCATAATATATTACTACAATATCTTATTTTAAGGGAAAAATACTAATTCCATTGAAAGAAGCAGGTACATCTTTGTATTTACCTCCTGATTAAAGGCAAATTAAAACATCTCAGGGAATTTTTTTCTTGTGATCAGTTATCGGTTTTGACAGTGTAAAACATGAGCAAACTAATGAATATCTATGGAAACATTTATAAATGTTTCACAACAAATTAATGTTTTACAAGAAGCTCTTTGACCTCCAGCTCCATTAGTTTACTCTACTACTCCCTGGACAGGAGCTCTACTCTCACCTGCATCTAGATGTTTTCTGCAGCAACTTTTCCTTTATAGAGACTTTAGTGGGTTTACTTTCCATAATGCCTGAACTTGCATTCAACATATAAAATGTTTAGATTATCAGTTTAATGTAGAAATCGCCTCCAGAGTGTTCAGTTAGATGTACAAAGTCCAGTGGGTTAACATTTTTAACATTCCTAGGGAAATGCTAACATTTAGCAGTCCTGGGAGACAACCTTTTCTCATTTAGGTCACATGTTCTCTCCATGCATGCATTGATTTTCTCTGGGTACTCAAATTTCCTCCTACAGTCAAAACAATGAAAGGCTTGTTCTGTCTTTCTGTTGCTCTTTAAAGGGTTTTGACTGATTAAACAAAAAAAGCCACCTCTGTCGTTCCTCCTGTTTACCAAACTAGGGTTTGCTCCAGAGAAACTCTGTTCTTTATTCATAATCTTATTATGCCAAAGTACACTGCTTCCATCTCTGTTATTATAGTATACATTATGTTGAAAATAACTTTAAAGCAACATAGGGAATGCACAGGTGTTTTTCATTTAAGCTGGATTTTAATCCAAGGTAAGAAAGTTGCTTTGTACTAAGCATCTTACCTTTGTAGCGAAAGGACGGCCATTCCCACAGCAGCTCTGAGCTCCATCTTTGATGAAAGCTGCCTGAATATTTATTCCCATCTTAATCCGTCCCACTCAGACTATTTGGCAGATTTTCGATGCTCTGGAAAATAAGCTTTACTTTCTTCTTCAGATACTAATTAAATTTTAAGGGCATTTATGAGAAAGAAAAATAATCTTTACTTTTCAATGTTGTGCAATGCTCCTTTAAGTTCTGTGGTTGTACATGTAGGGAAGCAAATTATCATTAATTTAAAACCAAATCTTCTACAGTGTTTTCCTGGGTAATGGTATCTGTTATAGCGGTTCATCAGGTTCTTTGTCTCCATCTCCCTCAGGCCCACTTGTACCTCGGGCTGCTCGTCATGTGCGGCTTTGTCCTCTTCGACACTCAGCTCATCATTGAGAAAGCAGAGAATGGAGATAAGGACTACGTGTGGTGAGGACCTCTATCTGCTGTTGACATGCTTCACTCACACCTTCTTACCTTATTTCCCTAACCAAATGACATGCAAAAGCATTGTGCTGTAGTTAAGAGTCACCATTTGTAGGAATGAACCTAATGTGTCTGTTTTGTCGCTGAAGGCACTGTGTGGACCTGTTCCTGGATTTCATCACAATCTTCAGAAAACTGATGATCATCTTGGCCATGAATGATAAGGTACAGAAACCTTTTCTCAGAAAGACTTAAAATCTACCAAATGATGATGGAGCATTGCTGGAGTTTCATATGAAAATGTTTTTCACTCAGCTGACGCAAAGTAGATATTTGTTCATACTTTCAGTCTTATTTACTCAGAGTAAATAACTTCTGCCGCCACTCAGCAAACTATTCATGAAAATAAAGTGACATAACCCATTTTATCTAAACACACAGTTCATGCATGTTAAATGATTTAGGGCCTTTTTTTTGGTTTTTGTTTGTCTGAAATTGAAATCTCAATTTCGACAAGATCTTCTTATAACTTCTTAACCGAACCAACGGAAACGTGTAATTATTTTGTTCATCTAGCCTGCATAAAATTTATAAAAGAACAAATGAAAATATTTAAAAGTAAATTTTTATTATGTATAAACCAGTGGTTCCCAACCGTGTTCCGCAGGGACCCCTGCCCTGCTTGTTTTAGGTGTTTCCTTGTTGCATCACATCAGAAAAGAAGGAATGATTAACAGTTTTCTGCAGCACTTGTCTGCAAAGGAGGAGCCCTGATTTGAACTAGGTGTGCTTTATAAACTTTATTTATAAAGCCCTTTAAAACAGCCGCAGCTGCCAGAAAGCACTGTACATATCAGGTAAAGTTAAAATTGTATAAAAACAACAAAATTTAAAGGAATAAAACAAATCTAATAAAATAAATGAATTACAACGAATAAAACCGATTTAAAAAAACAAAAAAAAAAACAAGCCACAAACGCTAAAACAGAGAGAGTCTCATGCTGTGTTAAAAGCCAAAGAATAGAAATAGGTTTTAAGACAAGTTTAAAAAAATAGCCATCAAGGAGGATTGTTGGAGATGATTCCACAATTTTGGAGCAGCAACTGAAAAAGCTCTGTTTCCTCTGAGCTTCTGTTTGGACCTCGGTACCTCCAGGAGGAGCAGGCCAGCTGGCGTGAGGCACAGAGTGGGAGCAGAGGGGTAAAGGGGCTCAGAGAGGTAGGGAGGGGCCAAGGCATTAAAAGACTTAAAAAAAAAAAAAAAATCTATTTATTTAAAAGAACAGAGACCTATCTAGAACACAGAGGGCAGGGGTCCATGAGGCCCAGGATTGGGAAGCACTGGTAAAAACCCTGGAAAATGACTAAAAGACATTAACTTTAATCTTTTTCTAATAAAGCAGGTGAAGTGAGTTTTACCTCCTAACTCAGTCGGTCATATACAGGGTTAGTGGAAGGTGGGCGGCTAATTTCTGAACCAAAGACATACAAAGCTGACTGAGTTCTTCCATTTGTGACCTTAAACATCAACTATTACTGCTGAAGTTGTAGAGCTGTTGCTAGGACCTGATGACTCCTTATTATACCTTAAATATGATAAGAGACGTGAAAACTCAGCTGCTCCTCTTTGCATCAAGAAGATTAAACGTTTTAATGAAGGAACACAGAGGTAGTAGATGGAGTTTAATAACACTAATATCTTAACATTTTGTGAAGCTCTACTGTGCATTAATTAGCTTATTCTAGCTTCTCTTCAATAATTCTTAACCACAATAAGTACAGCATTCAGATAGTTTAAGCATGCTTTGTTTTTTTACAAACAAAATTTGTATAAATTACCATTTAACTGTCTGTGTTTGAGAGCAGTTAGTGTTAAATTGGGTTTAACCGCTATTTCAAAATGAATACAACATTTTAACATTAAAAATCATGTTTTTGATGTCATAACCCAAACATATCCAAGCCCAAATTTATAATGCTTACCCTAATTGTTAGATTTCTAAAAGGTTAGCAGCTTTTCTAATGGACTGAGGATGAAAGCTTAAAAGCAACTATCCTATCCCCTAAGTCTGATTTCCTTTTAATGGCATCTTTCATTTCTGCTTCCTGCAAATGTTTAATAGCTTCTCTGATACTGAAAAAAAAAGTTTACTTGGGAGTTTTCTTCAAGTGAGCTGAGTGGAGGGAGTTGTTGGTGCAGCTCTAGATACAATCCAGGCTGGATTCTATCCTATAAACCACAGCAATCTCCCTCAGCTGACATGTTGACTCACTTTGGAAACACTGGGTTTCGTTAATTTTGATGAAACTCAAAAAGGTTTTAAACTCCAGTATTATGTGATGATCTGCCATGAAACTTTCTTTTTTTTTTCCAGGACAAGAAGAAGGAAAAGAAGTAAAAGTGGATGGAGAAGCAGTAGATATAAAATCAGAAAAGGCACAATTTGCTATGCACTTGGTGCTTTTTTACTCTCTCCTTTTCTCAATCTAAACTCTTATGTGGTCTTATGTTTTAATTTTTAGGGGGGGGGATTTCTTTGACTTTTTTTGAAAAATAACCAGGGTTGATTGTACAAATGTGATACTTTGGTTGGTAGTTCCACCCTGGCTGTGAATGGAAACACAACACTGCAGTGATCCAGCTTGGCCTGTAGAGGGGAGCGTTGCTTAACAAACACCCTGAAGCTGAGCAGCGCTTGATCAAGTTTCTATTACTGTTATTTAGTGCCATAAATTAACACGGATTCATTTTAAAAGCTAATTTAAGCTATGGAAGCTGAATACAGTTTAATTTGTTTGATTGCTTATTTATAGTTATTCCTCAGTTCACTGTAGTGAAATATAAGATTAGTGCTCCATGAATTAAAGAAAAAGTCTTAGTTTTTTGTTTAGTTAAATCAAATGTCTGTTTTTGTGTTTAGAAATGTTCATACAAAAGACGCAACATTACATTAAACCCAACTAGATGGACATACAGTCTCTGGATGGACGGGTTTATGAATTTAGACATGTTGGGAGACTGTGCCATCTGTCCCATTTTCTTAATTCTTTCCCAGCTTGTATAACAGGTCGGTTTTCTGGAACCGGCCTCTTGTAAAACTTCCCTATAATCTGCTGTTAAAGCATAACTCTGCCAAATAATGATGTTAACCAGGCAATTTGGCATCAGTGCAAAATTCCTTTTTTCTTTGTAAGTGTAAACTGTGAAGTTTTTTTTTTTTTTGATGTATAATGGAAACTACTAATTTGATACATTTGCTCAATAAATGTGTTGAATGGACTTGATCTTCCTCCTTTTTCGTTTGATCAGGACTTATAAAATACAGGATGGATATAGTATTTAAATTCCCTGCAGGCTGATTTGAGAAAACTATTCTAACCAAAAGCTAGATCTTTAGCAAAGTAATGAACGTTTTGTTTTATTCTTTAGATCAGTTCATAGAAGAATTGTGTAAGATTATTTGTATTAAACAATTATCTAAACTAGTTTGTATCTGTGTGAAGTTCAGAGTTTAAATTGTTGGAACTCCTTAATGCTTGATGAGTCATTGCTCCAAACAATGAGAAACTAATTTAAACCCCTTTCAAGAGGCTCATTCAACAGAGCTAACACTGAACATGGATTTTTGCAAAATGTGGTCAAACAGGTTCCTTTCCAGTCAGCTGCATGTCTATGCATTTAAATTCTATTCCGCATTCTTGGTGTAAAATGAAAAATTGTCAGCTTGGGTTGAGAAAAACAATTGTCTTCTGCTCTACGTAAAAAAAATTAGGATGTTTCTGTTTGTGGGTTAACTTTAGTTAATTACGGTAGATATAAACTGGGTTGGAGAACAGGGAACAAGAAAAAAATAAACCATTGCTAACCTCTGACTGGAGGTAGTTTGGTTCAAATACATTTTAAAAACATGGGGCTGTCTCTGCAGGAGATTCACTGGCATGATAAAGGTTTAGAAAAAGGGTTTCAAACTTCTGATCAAGAGAGAAAATGGACAAACTCAATGGGATTAAATATTCCTCTCTAGTGCTGATCAGCAGGCCACCCATGGTGGAAGCTGTCTGTTGAATCAAAGTTTACCCATTATCGAAACTGATTATTTTACAAAAGCAGGAAAGAAAACAGGTTAAAATCCCCAAAAGTGTTTGCCTGGGAAAATAAAACAATATATTTAGTCAACATTTTAAGGTAAATATATTGATACTTCACACCTGAATCTGAAATGTTTTTTTAGTCCCAGTAGATGAATTTCCAAACAGTAACTTAAAGTGCAACTCACCCCCCCCAAACAAACAAAAAAACTCCACTACCAGATCAAGTTTGAAAGATGCCACCAAAGGGGTTATTGCAGAGAAACCCTGAGGGGCGGGGCTAATATAGTGAGGTTGTGTTCAGGTTGAGAGAAAGTGGCAGCTAGCTTCGCCATATTAAAGCATAGGCGGTAAGCAGAGGGACGCTGTTAATTACGTCAGGACAGAACCTTTGAGGTGGAGGAAGGTTTTATCAGTTTGAGCTGCCAACTTCAAGTTCATAACAGCAAGGCAGCAGAGGCGCAAATTTCCTGCGTCCAAATATATATTTGGACGCAGGAAATTATGAAAACATGCAGTTTGAACTAATAGGAAAATTAAACTGCAATAGTCATCGTTCAACCTTAAGAGGGCAGCATTAAGCTGGTTTTAAGACATACTCCAGAGCTAGAACATGAGAATATAAAAATAATTAAATGCATAGTAACATTAAATTAGATCCTCATATGTCCAGTGTATGCCATTTATCTGAATTTTCGAGTAAATTGGACTTTAAGTGCATAAAAGCAAAGCACAGAAATGCAGATGTCTTCTATGATCAGTCTTTAATGCTTAATGTTAAGCTATTTGCCTGTAACATCACTACCACCCATCTGTAAGTGCTGCAGAATAGACTATTAAACCAATTACTGGTTTCAAACACATTACTCATGTCAAAAACTGAGTCCTAGTTCTTTTAAAAGCGAAATGCAAGACTTTTATGATTTATTTATGGCACATTTCCATAATGGGTAGAAATTAAATATTGGACCTGCATGATCCATAGAGGGGAAGGAAGAAGAGGGACGGAGGAATGACTGGATGATAAACAAGCTGATGTATAGATAGAATGATGAGGGATGAATGGTGGAAAGAGTAGAGAGAGAATAATAGATGGAGGGTTAGGATACCTTTCCAGACTGCATGTGCAGACTTCTTTAGGGAAAAAATAAAAGGCAGGAAACACAAACTAAATCAAAACACTTTTATTTAGAAAGTTGAAAAAACGGCAGTAAGGATCTTCTATTTGCTAAGAAACAAATGGCGGAGATGGTGAAACAAGATCTGAGCTGAATCTACTCGGCGAAGATGACTGCAATTTTCACGTAAAGATGACTCCAGATGAAGATTTCAAATAAATAAATAATAAAAAATACATATCAATCAAAAGATGTAGCCTTTTTGTTTTTCCTTCTGCATGTGATTATTGCTGGTATATATTACCTTTTAAATGCATTATGATTCAGAAACAGACATGTCTCTGGCTGTGAAACAATACCAATGTGATCAATAAAATTATTTTTACATTAAACATTATGATGCATGATTTAAGCAACCAGAGAACACAGACATGAACATTCTTTGTTGTTTTTTTTTTTTTTTTTTAAGTTTTCTAAGCGCTCCATGGTTCTTTTTTTTTTCTAATCTTTTTCTTAACACACTTTACGGTGAAATGATGTCAAGAAATGAACGGATGCATCAAAACAGTACTTTGTCTACTGAACCGCTGTCATGATGAACACAATTAAAGTTCTTCTACCAGGATGAGGAAAATAAAAGCATTTCTGAGAGACTAGCAGGAGTGACAACCTCTTGTGCTGATCTTTAGCTTGGCCATGCGTTTTTTTTTTTTTGTTTTTTTTTAAGTCTTGTTATGTGTCCGTTCAAGAGAAGTGTCCACAGTCAAGTCTGATTTTGTAAAAGTGAGCAATGTAAATTATTTGGGCGTCTTTTGGCTTTACGTGTGTTTTAGAAATCCTGAGGAGAAGAGATCAATCCGTCTTTCCAGTTGCAACAGCTGACAAGTCGCCACAGATTACTCCTAACCAACGACAGCAAAGCACAGTTTGTTTGTTCTCCTTAAGGTGTCAGCAGCATCAGGTGGGCCCCCTGCCCCCCCTTCCTTCCGTCCTCGCCCGTTATCATCCTTGGCTGCCGCACGATGACAGACTGTCGTACAGGGAATCGCTCAGGGACTCGGGAGTTTCCAGGACCTGAGGGCGGCTCGGGGACAGCGCCTCCTCGGGCCGCTCCCTGAGCAGCTCCAGCCCTGCCTCCCGGCTCATCTCCGGGACGCTGGGAGTGCGGGTCTTTCCTCTCCGGCTCAGCCCGGGCTGGGCGGGGACGGGCAGGCTGCCCGGGTCGACCACTCTGCTGGAGGAAGGGCCCCCGGCTTTCATGTTCTAAAGGGGCGAGAAGCATTTTATTGTCATTTTATGCAACAATGTCAGGTGCAAAACACAAAACTGGGTTAGCATCTGTGAATTTTTAATATTAAAGTCATTAATAATTTCTGAGAGGGAGAACGTGGTTCTGAGTTTTTTGCATTACATAAGACGCAGAGCAGAATACAGTGTCACCTTTTTCATACTGCCTTTGTTTAAAGCAAATATATCCTCTTAAAGCTAAAATCTTAATGCAGGAAAAGCTTTTTTTCTACTTTATATTGTACTTTGGCTGCATCTCAGTGATTCAGATATAATCAAAACGTTCAAGTAATGCAGCAATTGAATGGATTACAATGAATGAAAAAAGATAACTGCAAAAAGAAGCACTTTTGTATTCACACATGTACAGTGAAATATTAATTATTTTGATAATTACACCTGGAAACAACAGCTCATTTTTGAAACCTTAGTTTCGCAATAAAGGAGTAAAAGTCAAACAAAATCTTATTCGTGTAAAAGACATAGCTTAAGTAAGAGATATGATATAAAAATACACATTAGAATGTACAAGAAAAAGCTATGGGAGAATTAAGTCTAACTGGATTAAAATAATAGAAGACAGAAAATGAAAATAAAGGCATTTAAAAATTTTACTCTTAATTTTTTTTTTTTGTTTACATAGAGAATTATCTAAAACTCATTAAAAAACCATTTTAAGAAGGTGTAACTACTTTCCATTTACAGCAGTGATTATATGAAAATCAAAAACCAACTTAGTCAATGTGCCAATTAAAAATTAGAAATGTTGTCAATCAGGATAATTGTGTAATTTAGGAACACAGTACTTTAGAAGATAGATAAAGGAAATAAAGGCAATTTTTTTCCTTTTTAAGTGAAGATTCAGCTACTTTGAATTCAAATCTCTTCTTTAAAATGTATTAATATCAGTTATTCTTTTGGTTTGCTATTTTAAATTGGAGAAATGGTCCATTTAATATATTTAAAGCGAGTATTATTGAGGGTCACTGATAATAAATGTGACATTTTCTATACAAAGTCCTTATTTATAATAACTGAACAGAAAAGGTTTATTATTATTAAACCATAAATTTATTATGAAGTCTAAGTCAGGAATATTTCCATTTTCTTTATGAAGGTTAGAAAAATGTGAATATTTTAAACAGTGATTTATACACTTTAATAATTGCATTTAACTTTTGAGTTATAGCTTTTCATATCGTCTAAGATTATGTTTATTTAGGTTGGTTAAATATTCTTAAAATTGGTATTAAAATCGAATTAATCTTCCACAATAAATACCCCCTCAGTCACTGATATCTAATGAAAATTCTCTTTTTGTTGCAAATTCTCCCCTGGATGAGCAATAAAACAAATGAAAAGAATTATTGACTGAAAATCCTTTTAGAGAAAAAAAACAAAAACTGTGATTTGTGAACGATTTACGAGGAATTATATGTTCATTAAAATCGAACAGAAGCTTGATCTTCCCCCCAATTCCAATTATTCCAAACATCAGGTGCAGCAATGACTTTGCCCGCTTTCATGTGTGCTCAGGGTGCATAAGGGGCGGGGCCAGAGACTGCTTTGAAGGATTGGGACACACTATGCACTGGAATCCTCCACCAAGACTTCATGAGCACCTCAGCAGTGCCATGGGCTGATTACATACATGCTACACCACACTGACGCAATAATTCATGAAAAAGGAGCCCCACATTGGTCCTAAGCGCACAAGAAGAACGTATGATTTCTGTTTTGGTAGGCTTGCATTTATGCATCGAAAATCTTTTTTTTTAGCATAATTTGATTTAAAAAAAAAATAGGAAATCTGGATTCTCATTTGCTGTATCTAAGAAGAATAAAGCCATGCTTAAAATAAAACAAAAGGTGACTAAAGTATTGATTAGCTATTTTCTAATTTTCACTTTAAATACTGACAGAAATTTACAGTGATTTTCTGAATCTATTTTTTTTTTCAGATGTATTAAAATAGATTTTTCCACATTTCCATTTATGAAAGAGGAAAAGAATCCACAGTGCTCACCCCTCTAAATGGCGATCCAAACGTCACTACGTCCTCCTCTTCCTCCTCCTCCTCAACAGCGAGGTACACCTCTGCAGTTCCTGCTGGAGCCTTCAGGTTGGGGAAAGTCCAGGTCTTGGAGCGAGGAGAAAACATGTTGGCTCCGTGGGCCTCCTTGTCTACAGAAAGGACAGGGTGAATGAAAACACTTAGGAGAAACCGTTATCATGGTCAGCTAGGAATAAGGTAAGAAAACAAACATTAAAAAAACAAAAAGGGAGGAAGAAGTGTTGGCACCTTCACGTATGACTCCTGCTGAGCTCCTCCCCTCCAGCATGGAGCAGTACTGAATGGTGGGGATCAGCTGTTTGTGCGATGCGAAGCATTCCTCCTGCGATGTCAGCTCCCTGTCCAGGGTGCGAGCTCGCCGTCCAGATCTTCCTGGGGAGTCGGAGGACTGATGCTCCGCTCCTGCCCTCGTTTTGGATGGCCCCCTTCCCGTGGCTCCGCTGCTGCAATCGGGAAGAGGGAAAGTACCAATACCGCTGTCCAGGGTGTATGTGGAAGCACCGGAGCCTGCAGGAGGAAGATTAACAAAAAAAGCACAAACATTTAGCTTGAATAAGCAGACTATAATAATCAAATCTTCCCTTGCATGTGTTTTTCCTCCTGAAGCAATAGAAGAATGGATGAAAATGCTACATAAAGCCTTTAACAGTCAGGGAGGCACTGGAATCATCACACATTTCTTAAACCTTTAAACTTCCTGCACACGACTCGTACCTGCAAAGTGCTGAGAGTGAACTGAATCTGCAAGGTTTTCGTCAGATGTGATCTTGCTGATTCTCTCTGATCCCTGCATGACAAAAAAACAAAACAGGGCAGTTGGTTTGGCATACAGCTGGTACAAATCTGATGCCAAGTTTTTACTCTGAGGCTGGGTTCAAATACAGATTGTTTTTGCTTACTTTTTTTTATAAATTGATCAAAGTCCTGGGTGTTTATTTTTAATCTATTCTAAACTAAAGAAGAGGAGCTATAAAAGGAACCTTCTCCATGTCGTCATGACTGGTGGTGTGACTGATGACGCTGGTCTGCTGAGTGAACACCGGCTTGGACGTCTTACAGTCGAAGGAGAGCCGGCGCTGCGGCAGGCTGATCACTTCCTTCCCGTCAACTCTACATTCGACCACAAAGCAAAGTTAAAAAACACTCTGAGATTCCTTTACACACATTTCAAACACATTTCAGCATCAAAAAACCTGCAGAATTATATCAGATTAGAGATCCACTCGAGACATTGAATGATTTTTGAAAGAAGCAACATCTTAGTTGATATAGATTTTTAAGTACAAAACATCTTCAAATACATTTTAAAACTATCATAAAACATTGACTTTTCCTTGTTGTGTTATTCACAAAATTTGCAGAAAGCTGTGGAAGTGCAAACCTTAAAAATCCAATATGGCTGCCCTGCATCTAAAACACATGGGCAGTCGCTGTTACATTATTTTCATTTCTTTTTCTTTCTCAAACTAACTCATTAGTGGATACGTTTTAGTGTTTGCAAATACAACATGCAGAGAAATGCTTCATCAGCTTTTAGTGCTAACATTTTTTTATTGTTTTACTGTTGGTGTTTATTGTCACCTAACGGTTATTCAGCACTAATTAAAGGAGTTGTTGTTGCTCTGGTTGTATGATCAGCGTTTCCATTTTGCTCACACCCGCTTATAATAAAGACGGTCTCAACCCTCCTCTGCTGCAGCATATTTCTGATGTAGCGTTGCTATAATGGTCCAGAGGCTAATTTGATCTGCAGTGTGAAGAACTGCAACCTGCTATGTAAATAACGCTCTGATGCAAATATGATGGTGGTTTAAAATAACATTTACAGGAACTGCTGTTTAAAGATGAACTATTCAGGCTGCAGATTTTTGGTTTTTATTTTTTAATGCCCCACGCAAAATAAGCCTGCTCCACTGTTAAAAATTGTTATTTTATTTTATTATCAACACTGCAATGACAGGATGAATGATGGACTTTTTAATGTGAATAATATGGCTGATTAAAATAAAACATTTTAATTTTTAAAAGTATGAATGAATACGTTTGGGTGTAAAAAAAACTTTAAAGATTTGCTTAAAAAACATGAAGCTTTTTTTTAATATTGAGATTATTGTAAAAATAATAAAAATCTTTAAAAAAAAAACAAATGAAGAAAAAGATATCTCTTGTCACATCTAGATTATAACGGACCAAAATAAAATGCCCATAAATGTCCTTTAGACCCATTTTAAGGATTGGGTGGAACACTGTGTATATTTTACTGGGCTCTGGAGCAAAGTGCAGAGATAACCTGTAAAGGGCTGGAGGCGTGGGTTTCTGCTTTAATCTCAGTAAAAAGAAACAAACCACATTCCCCAAATTTCTGAAACCAACTCCGTATCCTGCAAGCCTCACCTGTTAAGCAGCTGTTGCATGAAGTTGTCGGAGCGCCCCCCTCTGTACATCACAGCCAGCTGTCCCTGAGCTTGGTCCATCACCACCTCACAGGAGTGGCCCCTGCCGGACCTCTCCACATAGGCCCTCTCCTCCTCCAGGGCCCTCCTCAGGCCTTCAGCCTTCTCCATCAGAGTGGAAATGTTCAGGCCTTCCACGCCTTCTTTGCATCTGCTGGCCATTTTTGCCGAGTCTCTGCCCACTGAGGGGATGTTTATTTTCCACTCTTTCTTCTCATCTTTTCCTTTGGTGGCGTCGGTCTTGCGACTCAGTGCGGGCAGCTTACTCTTCTTCAGACCAAACCAGCTTGCGATGCCGTTTGAGGCTTTCTGTTTCACCTCGCTGCTCTGCGCTCCTCTGTCCTGCTCCTGAAGTTTTAGGACGTTCTCCTCGATCCCCTTCATAACTTTTTGCTCGATGGCGGATTGTGGAGTGGGAGCTGGCTGCGACGGCTTCTCCGCCTCAGACGTCGGGGGTCTCGGAGGCGGAGGTGGGAGGCTGTCTCCGTACATCGGATTCTTCTTTCCTTTCCCGCTGATCTTAGTCCTCTCCTCGGACTTAGATGAGTAACGCGGTGCTTCTGAAGGCTTCCCTCCTCTATGGACAGAAACGCCTTGGCAAGGTTTGGATGGTGACTTGGGGGGTATTTTGTTAGGACTGTTTGTACTCTGCGGACCACTTTTGACATTGTAAGCTAGATTCAGGGAGCCGGGACACTTGATGTTGTTGCGTAGGACCTGCGGAGCATCCGAGTTGGGGGAAGGCAAACCGATTTTGCTCTTTGAGCCCTCAGGCCTGGGAACGCACAGTTCTTTACTCGACGATTTTCCGGGCTGTTCATACAGCTGAGACGAACTGGGATACTTCAAACCACCACTAGTACTTTTAGGTTTACCGTCTAGAGAATCTGTGTACTTAGAATGTCTCTGCTCCTCTTTCTGGACCTCTGTGGACCTCTCTGTGGTCTTGCTCCTTTCCTCTCCAGGGGACGCCTCAGCCACAGTGTCCACAGGCCTGATCTGTAAATCCTCAGAGCTCCTCAGCTTTCCCAGAGCTGCCAGTCGGTCTTTGAAGGCATGGTGACTGGAGTCAGCTTGAGATCTCCCTGTAGCAGAGCTAGGCCTCTTGGGGATGGATGAGGAATCGGTCCGTCGGACAGGAGGAGGCGGCGGCTGGGAGGCTTCGCAGCTTGGCATGCTGACCTCTCTAATATCGATGTCATGTTTGTCTCTTGTTCTTGGGTAGCTTGCTTGGTTCTCAGCTTTGCAGAGGCCAGCTGTGTTGGGCAAACTGTGATGATTGACCCACACGGGACTGTCGGAATCCTCTTCGTCTTCAGACGTCGACTCCGATGTCGATGAGGATGACTGCTTTCGCTGGGGAGAGGCATTCAAGACACTTTCTGGTAAAGACTTAACAAGCTTCCTCTCACCACCGTTGACCCTTGATTGGGAAGGAATAGTGCTTCTCTTTTCAAGGCCCTGGGTTGGTTCCCCTTCTCTAGGGGAGGACATATCCAAGATGTTTTCGTAATGCGGGACCTTTTGAGAAGCTCTGGGATAGCCCATGGATGCAGCGGATGGATTCCCCGGCTTTGAGCCTTCGCTGGTTTTTGGTGCAGAGAGACTGCTGTAGCTTATTTCTTTGGGTGGGGAGCAGACATCTTCCAGTTGCGGAGGGGAGGTTGGTGCAGAGTGTGTGGCAGGGTAGGACTCGGACCTGGACGGTGGGGGTGGGGGCTGCTTGCACCTCTCTGTGGTGGTGGCTCTGCGGGAAGGAACCGGAGAGTGATAGACCTCATAGTTGTTGGTGCGGCACGGGATTCTGGAGTTGCGTGTGAGCTGCGGGCTTAGGCGAACCGCCGAGGTTGATGCCTGAGCTTTGTCCCCCATGGACGGGATTTTCAGGAACTTCAGCAACTTGGACGGCGAGTTGATGGCAGCGGACTTGACGTCACTGAGGCAGGAGGGACTCGGGCTGACAGAGGCACCTGCTCGCACAGAGGAAGCTTCCTCATCTGTGATGTCCTTTTCAGGGACGGCTGAGGGGTCGATCGGCACGCCGCTGGACAACTGCCCCAAGCCATTGGTAACGCTGCCGCTTGCATCCGTGTCACAGTGTGGGATTGGCATGGATTCCTTTACGGACCCGGTTAGATCGGAGGTGCCGCAGAAACCTGTGAGCTCTTCGGGAATACCAATTTCTGAGCCGTCCTGTTCTAGACCGGCCACCTCCAGAACCCGATGGAGCGGTTCCGTCACAGAGTGGGCCGAGGTGCCTGCTTGCTGCTGGTGGGCTTTGTTGACAGTACATTGCTTGGTCTCTCCTGCTCTGGACTTGCTGTGACATTCACTCATGGCGGCTGCAGGAACGTGGCTCTGGATGGAAGGGTTGGCTTTTGTAGGACTACAGACTTGGCTGCATGGCTTGGGGGCGCTGTCTGGACTCCTTTTGCAGTGTGAACAGCACGTGCTTGCTCCCTCACACTTCACCGCCCCGTCACCGTTGACGTGTGGGTGCGTCTCAGCATCGGTGCAGGAGCAGTGGCAGTGTGAGTGGTGGGATTTGCACTGGACTGGGTGGGGGTCAGCAGTGGCAAGAACAGCCTCTGTTGACATCAGCACCTGGCTGTAGTCACAGAAAGACAAGCTTGTGGTGGACGGGTGGAACTTCAGGGGGTCTGTCTCCTCCATTTTACGCAGGACCTCCAGGATGTGGGCTTTCTTCTTGAAGAAGGGAGATAGGGCCTCCATGGAGGCGGCGGGGCCGCGGGGGCCCGGGGAGGCATGTTGTGTGCGGAAACCATTTCCCTTTTGAAAGAGAGAGATTAAGATCAACACAGTATTCAGCGTGGACACCTAAACCAAAAAACAATGCACCTTCGAGAGCATGCGTACAGGAAATGAGTGTGAAGGAGATTAACAGCTTCAGTAAAAACAGAGTAAAGGTCAGAAGGCAACACGCCCTCAGGTGGGGTTTGTGGACCCACCGTTCTCAGTGTCTGCTAAATGTCTACTGGGTTCTGTGATAATCACCTTGGCTTGTGCTTCAGTCTGAGTCGGCTCCACCTGTTTGGCCGAGTCATTGTGCAGCTGTGCATTGCAGTCTGGGAGGGATCCCGCCTGGACCTGTAATGGGAGAATCACGGGGCGATTAGGATGACACTGCATACGCCACTGGCTATTAGATACACAGACAACAATGAGACACTTCATCTGGCTGCTGTAGGAACAAAACAAGAAACAGGTGAAACGCCTGAGATCCATTACAGCCTCAGCTGGGTTTCCTCAGCTCCCTCTCGTCCAGAATCAGTGCTGACAGCAGTCTGGTTTCAGATTGAAAATATAATTCTGCAGATAGGGAAGCTCTCAGCGACTGGGTTATAAAAGTCAGTCAAATAAACTCTGCCACCTCCAACGCATTCACACAAACATTTTAAAATGAAAGGAGCCCTTTCATTGTTTTTACTTCCAACTCTAAGAAATAAACTAAAATCTAATTTTGGTTTTTAAAACCCTACACTAAAAATCCCAGCCAAATCCTTTCATCTTTGTTTCTGTTTAATCATCATAATAAAATCTTTCCCAAAATTTGAGTTTTATGAGCTTTGCTCAACTCTTGCGTCTCCCTTACTGAACACAAATCTAACAGGAGAGGTTAACCTTCCTGGGATGTGAAAAATATTTATAAAGAGAAAAATACATTATTATATAGGGGGAATCATGTAATAGCTATTTAACTTGCGATAAATTAACCAATGATTATAAAGCGAGAATCTCTTCCTGTTTAGCTCCAGTAAGAACACCACATATAATAAAAACAGATGTTGAAAACCAAAGTCAACATCAACCAGAGTCTTAAGTTTTGAAAATTGTAAAAAAAAAAAAAGAAAAAAAGGGAAATATTGGAAACCCAGGATGTCAAACACTAATTAACTCCAAAGGGTTCCTGAGCCATTAAACAGTTTCTCAATCTGGGTCAGTAGGTGCAACTGTGATGGGAAACACTAGCAATTGGACAGATGTCGAGAAGACGTCAGTGAGCGAAAGCCTCTGAGCTACAGAGGGTCACAGCTGGTTGTTCAGAATGCTGCATCCTGGAATAATATTAAAAGTAGACCTGAAGGGAATACTGTTTCCATCCCATTTTTCAGAATGTTGTTTGTTGCAGTACGCCTCTACATTTTTTTTTTTTACTTTTGAACCATTACTCGTAAACAAAGCCAGGTGCAAGATGATTATTTTGTACAGAAATGGCCGAAGCGAGACAGAACACAAACCCAGAAATGGAGAGAAACTATCATAGAAGTTCTGGGTGCTTTTTTCATGTTCTGTAAATTTGTGCCATTATCACAGCTGCAAAATTGTCTTAAACTTCGCAGTTCAAGGATGTTCCAGCTCTAATTTTGGAACAGTTTCCATACAAGGCAGAGCTAACATGTACCCCATTTACAGAACCCTTGAAAAACCGATCCATGCCGAGATCGGTCCGAGCTCGGATCAGTTAACCAGGCCGAGCTCGGTTCTAAAGACTGTTTACACATCACGCTATCTCGGTTCCTTGACTCCTCACCTCCTAGTGACGATCTGCGGTATTACTGCCAGTATTGAAGGAGGAAATCAAGCAGTTGGTGGCGGTAATGCACCAAAAGTTGTTTGCCAACCGCCATGAAACACAAGAAGACGACGACGAAAAAGGAGGGAATCAAGCAAATCAAAATGTTGCGTGGAGAAGATTTCGATTGTTGTTTATAGTTGTTCTTCTGTTTTGTGTTAGTTGGCAAGCAACTTCTGGAGGGGCATTACTGCCAACTACTGGAATGGAGTGTGAATCGGGATGTGCAGCCAGACGGAGATGATGCGTTCTGCTCATGCGCTCTTGTTATCAGAAAACCGAGCCAGGGGAAAACCGAGCCAAGCCCACCTCTGGAACTGGTCTGCAGTTAGCTCGGTTCAGTTCAGTTTGCTTTCCATTTACACATGAGAAGTTATCTCAGTTACTGAGCTTGGACCGGTCTCAGCACGGTTTTTCAAGGGTAGTGTAAATTGGGTAATGGTGTATGAAACAGTTCAACTTCTAACTTATATAATTCCCAAGTCTAGCATTTTTTTTTCTCCTGTAAACCATTTTAACATGAAACTGTGAGGAGTATTACCTGGTAGTGAGCAGTGGGATGATTGGGAAGCTTCTGCTGGAAGAGCTCACAGAGCGCCCGGTTCTGCCTCTCCAGGTCAAACACCAACATCTTCAGCTTGATGCACTCCTCCCGCAGATCCTGTTCAGAGACGGATCACAGCGAGTTCATGTTTACCGCTAATCCAGGTCAAAGGAGAGAAGTTTGGCTGAACTTTAATGTTACCTTCTGATTAAGCAAAGCTTGGACCACATGATTGGCCACCTGTTAACGAAGTAGAACATGAGCACAGAGTTATGTGTTGAGGCTGCGTTTAGGGAGCGAGCTGTGATCATTTCTGGTATAGCCTCACCTCATCTAAGCATCGTTCATAAGCTTCCCTCTGGCTTTCATTTGCCAACATCAGAGCAGAGTTCTCAGCCTGCAAATCAACAAAGAAGCAGTTCAGATCAGAGGGTTATTATGTGTCACAGGCACGAACCCATCCGACAAACACCAAGTCTTCTAAACAAGATTATGAAAAGCTGGTCAGGGATACAAATGAGGTTGAGGTGCAAGCAGCTAAAAAAGGAGTCAATAAATATATAGCAAACATTTATTACAAACATGTTAAAAAGCCTGAAATATTTATACTTTTTATCTTCTTTCTTGCTTTAGGGGGCGCCAAAACAGATTATCCAACCTCATCATTCCTAACGTCCTCCTCTGTCACTTCCAAGCACAGTCTCCATATTCTTCCCCCCTTGCTCCTCTTTTTCCCTGATTGTTCTGAATATCAGAGCCAACGCATTCTTCGCTCATTCTGTCTAGAAGGAGCCATATCAACTCACCTCCAGCTCTCTGAGTCGGTCCATGAGCTCGCTGCTGTTGTCTTCCAGGTAAGACTCCACGTCTCCTTCCTCACCCTCCTCCTCCTCTGAACCAAAATCCTCATCACACGTTCTCTGTTCTGCCTCATTAGACATTGTTCTCATCTGCAACACAGAGAAAGAATCAGCTGTCGTTACTGCTGCAATCTTTATGGTAAATTGAAAGGGGAAAATAAACTGCTACGGATTTGATTCCGGATAAAACACAGACAAACCTTTGAGAAACAAAAAGACAAATAAGCTATTTTGTAGATCCTCCAGGCCAGCTGACTGGACCCATAATTCCCAATAAATTTAAGAAACTAGAGGAGCTTTACCTGTAACTTCCTGGTTTAGCTCCATAATGCAATATTAATTAAATTAACTGTAAATTTAAGGCCACATTCACCCCTCTGGATTAAATCTTACATCAGAGAACCAAAAATATGCCTAATCATGTAAGTATCTTATCTGTTTTAATTTTTACAGTTAGCTCTTGTGTTTAAAGGGAGCTCGGAGTGTCATAAAGCAGCGCTCTTGGTCACATGACTAATTCAGTCATGATGAGTAGATGAGTTTCCATCAATGTTTTTTTTAAGCTCATTTAGAAGTATATGTTAGAAGAGCTTGACTGCAAACAGCAACATTCAGATTAACTTAATTACATTTTACAAATTAAAGTTTTTACACTTTCTGTAAGTGGTTTTGGGCTTTTTTTGAAAAAGTCAATGTGGTAAAAAGGAAATAGAAACATTTTTCGAAGGAGTTCTGACAGAACAATTTACAACAGAACAACAAAACATTTACCTGATCAGCTGTTTGCGCTGCCAGCATCTCATTAGAATCACCCTCTCTACCTCTGTGTATGGCATGTAGCATCACTAATACTAGCTGACTGATCCCAACACATTTATTAAAACTTTGGTTCATTACTGATCCGTTGTTCACACCAGTTTGCTTCCTTTATTTCCTGTTTTTTTTTACAGCCAAGCTGAAGTTAACATATAAGGATTTTGCACTTTACCTTGACAGGTTAACTCACTCCAAATGATGAAAACGCATCTAATTTTTCTTTTTTTTTCTTTTTCCATTTTAAGAGTTTGTTTAAAATTTGCATGACATTTGGATAGAAACACAGGAGTAGATGCAGAGCATCAGTAAGTATCATTAATCTCATAATGACCTGAAAAATCATTGAATGTTTATTAACTAAAGATAATAAATGGGGTCAAAGTTACACTTTGCTGCTTTTTGTACTAAATTTAAGCGCAGTCATTCAGAGGAAAAGTTTGCCGTAGGGAGGGATTACTTTCTGAACTAGATATTGTCTAACATACTGTGTGCATAATTTTTAGGCAAGTTATAGTTTATTACCCATATAAGTAACCATATAAGTTGTATTCATGTTTTCCAACTCCAAGCTGTATAAAATTGAATGTTTAGTGAATATTAGCAAATCATCTGATGAGTCTAAGGAGATAACAACATTATTAGTGTAGCTAATAATAGCTTATTTTCCTCAGGTCAAAGTAGACTTTAAGTTGTAAAACATCTCTCAGAGGGAAGCAGCATTTAATATTGCCAGGAAATTGGGCTGTGATCACAGAACCATCAAATGTTTTGCTGCAAATAGTAAACAGGGTCGAAGGAAATGATCTATTTCAGTTCTCTGGCTGTGTATACCGACAGGTTTATTTGGTGGGTGAAGTTTCTATTTACATTCAGGTGAATTCAATTAGTTAGGAAATTGGCGTTTGGTTTGATGTTAGTCTCTTTTGTGTGTTTGGTTGATTTGTTTTATTCATATTTGTCTGAAATAAATTCCTTTCATTTCCAATGTGTTGAGAAAAAAAAAATATAACAAAAGCAACCAGGAACCCATTATACTCCAGAACTGCAACCTAACTGGAAAATACATGACTTATAATGACTTGTTCTTAATTAAAGAAAACAAAACAAACCTAAGCCACCGAAAGGCTGCTGACTGGCTCTAAGCTGACGAGTCGTCCTCCTAGATCCAATAATGAACACTTGAGGTTCTGTGATTGCAGAGCATTTATTGATCAGGTGCGTTCAATAAGAGACGAATTGGCTGTTCTACACTTCAAAGGATTTAACAGTTTTGTTGCAGCGCAGTGATCAACACAAAAAACGACAATGACAGTCAAAAACTGTACGTTACCATGGCAATCAGCACATCTGCTGTGCATCTACAGTACCTGTGATTCCCATTAAACAGATGAAGGCACTTTCAGGTATGACAACAAACATAATAACTCATGAACTCCAGAAATATAGCTCTAATACACTGGCCCCTAATTGTAAATGGCAGCTGACATTTTAATTACCTTTAGATGAAATTATAGAGCCATAATGAAAAAAATTATAACCGGTAATACCCAATATTGTGCAAGTCACTACAAATAATGAACTAATTGCTGCTTCTGTCAATAAGCACAGCTTGGAGACGGGTCTTTCTAAAATATCTGTTTTTGTCTTCGGTCTCAAAGAACATAGTTGACCTTTCTTTTCTGAATAGGTTTGCCCAGCAGCCAGGGCTCTCTTGGAGTTACAGGATGCATCACAATATTTATGTCTCCAGTAACAAAATTCCTCCTTCTCTGGTTCCATTTTTGCCACTCACACGGCAATGGGAGGTATTCTCCTCTTCAAATACATCCTTATACAATCCTTATTAAAGAATCCAGGTGTTAAAACTGGCTTCCCCTTCTTTTCATCAGGAGAATGTAGTTAGGAGTGAGTGGTTCCAGATCAGTGGGATCTTCTACTAATAAAACACTAAGTTACTAAATGGTCGACTACTCAATATAGCCTCAATCAGACACAAAACTGTCTATTATCCATCATCATCCAATCTAGAGGTTAAAATCTTTCTCACCATTTGGAAAACACAATCCCAGACTCCACCAAAGTGCGCTGCTGCAGGAGGATTAAAGTTTTATTTGATGCCATCTTGCAATAATACTCTATATATGACATCATACACGCGCCGCTTTGTTTTTAAAAGATATAAATATAAATAATATAACCGCGGATGTCTGGGGGACAGGGATTCGCCTACATGTTATGAATGCTGGCGTACCATAAAGAATAAATCATGAACAGTTTAGCTTTGTGCCTTCAAGTTGTTGCCCATAGGAAGACGTTACTTGGGTATAACCTAACGGAATATCTTCAGAGCAGCTCCAAATGACACAAAAATCATATGGGTGAGTAGAACATGATGTAATAAAATCAAGGGCCCAATGTAAAAAGAAAAACAGTGTTTCCCTTTAATCTAGTGGTTCTAAAGCAGAAAAATGTTGTGGAAAAATGTTCTCCATTATTTCAAAGGGGTAGATGGTTGAATACGCTGCTCCTGAAGTAATCTTCCTCCAACAATTTCTCCAAGTGACACTAAAAACAAAGACCAACCTACCCTAAGGCGGCTCCTGGGTTGTCTGCTGTACCCCGAGGTCCACTGTTTAACCACACTAATCCACACACAGCCTGAATGTGTACAGAGATAAGCCTTTCTGTCCATATCGTGGATCAAACTGCATCAGCCCCACACCGAGCACACCGGCTGGCCGGCTCTGAGAGCGTGCCGCGCTGCAGGGCACACAGCCGAGCACCAGTCTGCTGGGCTGGGATCCAGGTGTGTCCCTGAGGGAGTGTGTTAGTGAACATGAGAGCTAGGTGTGTTGCTGTGGACTCAGATCCGACTGACGCATCTTGAGGATTCATTATAGCGGATGAGATTTGCTTGATTCTGTGGCTGGAGGCCAGGAAGGACCAAAAAGTCTCCAGTTTTGCTGAAGTAGACCTGCCAGGCATACAGTATGACCACGATTAAAGCATCAAAACTGGGACATCTGTCAATGAATGCAATTAACATCTCTGGTACTTTGGATGCAGGTAAATTATTTGTAGTTTTATTTAACATTAAATTGGATTTTCTCTGAATATTTCAAGTCATTTATGTATATAAATAACAAAACTAAAGCCTTGTTCTCAGCATCTCCTGTTCTTTCATTCAGACCTTGTTCCTCTGAGCTAATCTGAACAGTGAGTCACCCTGTTAAACTGGGTTACATGTTCCTTTCTTCACCAGGAACACACAATATCGTTTATTTAACCCTACTCCCACACACAGTGCTGCTGCTAGAATCTGGGTTAATCCTCGGCTCAAAGATGTTCAAAAGAAACGCCTCATTTGGTTCCATTGATTCGGGGTTCTTCAAAACCTGTTTCACCAAAAACACTTTTTGCTTTTGCAGATCTTTCAAATCTCTCAATCTCTGTTTCAAATCCATTTCAATCTGTTCTAAACAGCAAATTAAAACCTTAATGATGAAGAGGGGGGAAGAAATTATGAAGCAAAAACCTCTATCCTAGCACTGCTTTAGCCATGCTCTCAGTACCCCTCTGAACATTGATATCATTGTCAACATTATCACCCCTCTTGGCATGTTGGTGGTTCTTTTTGTTCTCATGCCAAGAGAGAACAAGTAGATACTGGTTTCCTTTTAGACAAACATGCAAAAGCATTGCTTTCACTTTGACCATGCAGAGTAAAATCTGATTTCAGACTGCGACCTGTGATCAGCATGCATAGAAGGCACACCATTAATGGACGTAATTACAGATGTTGGCATCTCTGTGTTATTATAAGTTGTTGAACAATGGGAGCTGTAATGATGATTACATCATAACAAGACACAGAAAGGTGAAACTGATGTGCTGAAAAGGCGTGGATGATAACATGTTAGTTGGATGAACTGTGACATGACGCCCTGAAAAATAACAGATACATATATTGTTAAATAATATGTATGGAAGTGGTACAGTTCAGATTCTTTTAGAGGTGAAAAAAACAATTTCGTTCTGACTGCAACCAAAAAGTCTCATATGAGTCGCTTCTGCCTGCAGAGTGAAGGTAGACTAAACTATAGGTGAAAATGCACTCGGGGTTCAGCGTATTCTGTGCCTGTTCTTTTCCATCATATCCATCAGTGTGAAATTTACCCCAGAATAATTCCCCAGTAAGGAAAAAGTAATTAATCTTGCCAAGGTTAAAACTAGGGCTGCAGCTAACGATTTTTTGTGTGCAAATCAATTAATCTGTCAATTATTTTTTTCGATTAATCAATTTAAAATCAGATAGCAAAGGTTCCTTAAAGAAGATTTTTTATTACCGTAAATTAAACCAGTTAAAACTAAAAATGTTCTACTTGAGTTCTGGATAGATTATACTGATAGACGAAAAAGGTTTTTTTTTTCTTAAATGCAAAATGTTTACATTTTCTTTTAGTTTGGTATAATTACTGCTCTAAGTGTGTTGATCTATCAGCTAAAGACATGATTTAGAGTCTCAAAATCATGTCCTCAACTTATCCACTTGAGGAATTCTGGATAAAATACAAAATGTTTATTTTAATTCTTTTTTTTTTTTTTTTTACAATTTTGCTTAATTACTGATCTAAGTGGATTGCTCCGTCAACTAAAGGCAAGTTGTAGAGTTTCTACACTCCAGTTAACGATAAACCGATTACTAAATAAGTTGATGGTTATTTTAATAATCGATTAATTTTTTCAGCCCTAGTTGAAACAATCACACCATTATATCTAAAAAATACAGGTATAGAAGATGGCCTGTACCTTTATGGTTACCATAGAACAGTGCAGAGGCCAGGAAATAAGAATCCCTTTTGAATATAAAACTCTTCATCTAACTTGAAGAAAATAAAGATTCCTAATTACCTGTAGCTAGTCTTTAAAGAGAAACAAATTGATGTTTTTCTCCATAAATATATCCTAAATGCTACGCACCAGGGAATTTAAAGGATCAATCTTACGGACAAAAAAAAAAAAAAAAAACGACGACAGAGAATATTGCCGGACATGATGGGAAAATGCCTTCAATGGTGTAACAAGAGCTGTTTGCCAAGCGTTTACTGGAAGATTATTGAACACAGCCGATAGTGAACCCTCACGGACCCACCTTAGCGGTAGCATCTAAAGCCCGGGCTGCTTATTGAGCCACGATTGACTCAACACAGTCACATCTACACGTATAATGGAGGGCTGATCAATGAAGCCCATCTAAGAACGGAAGCAGATTTTCACCAGCCGACTGACCTTGGATACAGGAGCGATACCAAGTGGTTATAAATACCAGCTTCTCTCCTCACTAATGCACATCAAAGCTCCAGGCGGCGATGGCTGAGAAAGCGTGCACGGATCTCTGTGAAATTACAGCATGGAGCAAAAGACAACAAAAGTGAGGCTAAATATACCCGTGCACATGGGCACTGCGTTTACTGCTGTGGCTTCTTTTGAAGTGCAAAGTACATGTAACAGGTCTCAATGGGAACGCTGCTGGAGCCAATCCCAAAGCTGTATCTCATTTATGCACAAATCAGCATTTCAACCACAGAGAGTAAGTCACAGGGTATTAATACATAGTTTTACAAAAAGGTTAAAACAAGAGTAGATTTTAGGTTCAACTAAAATGATTAGATATAAAAGGGTTTTCAGAAGTGTACCTTAAAGATTTATTCAGATTCAATAACGTACTATGATATAAGTCAGCAGGTTGATAAAGGTCAACCGTTTGAAATTATTTCAGCCCTGCGAAAATGAATTAAAATACAACAAAAGCAAAATCAAAAATACAGAAAATAAAAGAAAAAGAAGATGAAAAGGTAAAAAAAAAATAGAATAATCTAAAAAAGGAAGGATAAAAATAAAAACCTGAAATGTTCGATTAAAAAGGTATTAATTAATAAACTGATATCCAGCTTGGGTTGTTTTTCTATCTGCTTGCACCACTTTATTTAAACCCAATAAAAATCCAATTGAACTTCATTTTCTACTTCATTAAATTGCTTGATCTGAGCTGTGTGTGGGTGCAAGCTTCACAGCTCCATTCATGACTTTATTCATTACTAATGTGTTTTTTTGATGAATTGTTCTATTTTACAGATCTTTTGCTCCTCTGAACTATTTAGTTATTTGTATAAGTGGGAACAAAAAACAAAAAGAGATTAATATACATTTTATATAGTCTAAAAGCCTGCAGACATAAAAATGAGCCCAACATCTAGAAACTCCTAGTGAGGAAGATGGGGGTTGGGTGAAGCAGAGGCGGAGAGGAGGGAGGCTGCTTTCTTAACTGCAGGATAGCCTTGATGACTGTGGTTAAGGAGGCTGCGAGTGGCCTCAGACTGCACACAGAGCCTCATTGACGGGTGGAGGAGAGGCTTGGCGTGTCTCTGAGCTGCAGTGCCAGCGAGCTCCTTCCACGGGGCCGGGCTGGCAGACTCCCAGCCGCTGGGTCTGTCACAGAGAAACCACGAGGGGAATGCAAACAGGCTTAGAGCTGCCGCTCTGCACCACTCTTCACCCACCGACAGAGGAACAATGAAACACTCAGACATTAGTATTCATTTCAGCACGTTTCATTATAAAAACTATTGTTCCTGTCTGTGTGTATTATGAAGAGCCTGCAGACTTATGCATGATTCAGAATCACACACTGACTGATGGCATGAGCGACACTTATTGTTTCATTTACAACCCGACTGCACAACCAAATTAGTCATCAGAAACGAATGAGCCAATAATCCTAACGTGCCTTCCACAGACTTTAACTGCGATTTCTGAAACCCAATAATCAAATCTCTGGCTAGTTTCTACAAGTTCATGCAACCTTTTGCTACAGGAGCATTTTTAAATCCAAATTTAGCTGAAATTTGAAATCCATGTGCAACCACAGAAAAGAACATCAATATTACAGCCCTGGTTGCTGTATGTTTGAACTGAAATTATTATTCCACCCAACTGGCTTCTGTGACAACCCACCATATGCATCGTGGCTCCTTTTCTCCATATCTGGAATCCACCGCCACCCATCAGGGGATGAAATTGGATGGCGACCTCAGATTTGACACAGAGGTCAGAACTGTTGTAAAAAACAAGCTTTTTAAGGAGCTAAATTCAACACAGTCGTGTCCTTGCAGGATCATTAATGCCTTTATGATAATTACCTCACACCTTGATTATTGTAACGCTCTGGATCTCTGGGGCACACAGGTAATTCAGAGCCTCATCCTTGAGCTCGATCTCACACATTTAAAAAAAATCCCTACTTCCTAGTCTCCCTGTGGGATACATAATACATTTTTCATTATCTTATTTGTTGTTAAAAGTCTTAATGGCTTAGCTCCACCCTATCTCTTTGACCTGCTTCACCTGTATTCCCCTCCATGGGCTCTTGGTTGTTCAGCAGAAGAAACTGAAAACAAGTTGAGGAACAAGTCGGTTCAACAAGCCTCTTTCAGTGTCGTCTTTTAAAACCCTTAATAGCCCTTTTTTTCTGTGTTTAAAGGTTCATGATTTGCTTTTGTTTTGCACAAATCCTTGTTTTTTTAAACATGGAGTTAAACTGTTATATCCCTTTTTTACATCATTCCCTATTCTGATTGTTAAACCTCTCCATGTGCCTCCTTTGGTTATTTGTTGGTCAGTTATTTATTATTTTTAAACATGTTTCATAACTGGAGTGAATTTTATTTTATTACAATTTAGTAAGTGTTTGTCTGTTGTGTGCTCTCAAACACTAAATATTAACAGAAACATTTCTCCAAATCTGATGATTTGGAAAAGTTTAGTAAGAACCTTTTATTCATCAAACTGATCAAAAGCTGACTGTAAAAAATACATTAACATGATGGCGGAATATATATATATAAAAATAGACATATTACAAATATGTGACAATATAACAGTCAATAATATAACATACAAGGTTAGGAACCAGTTGTAATGGAAACAAAGTGCTGGCCAACAGTTCTTAGAAGAGATGCACCGAACTGATACCTGAATCTGATATCAGCTCCATAGTCACTAATAAGCTAGTTTTGATATCAGTGATTTGATCTGATATTGAAGAGCCAATCCAGTGCACTTTACATGGATTTATTTCTGTTTGATTATTATTTTTTATATTTAAAATGAAGTACATTTATATACATCTTACTTTGTTGCCTTTTTATAACAATGTTTATATTGAGGCTAAAGACTTTGCTCACGTGGCAAGATATATAGATAAGTTATTTAACAGTTGAGTCAGATCGGTATCGGGTGATATGTTCAATATAAATCTACCTAAAGGATTTTGCATTTGATTTCAAGGCATGTCTGCTGATTTAACTAATGAATTTGTGAACACCTGCAAGTATTGCCTGAAACGATGCAAGTAAAAAAAATACTATCACAGGTCAATGCGTCAGTCCATCTCTAAATATAAAACTTTTATGTCCTATAATAGTCCACCAATGGCTCTAAGCAATAAACAAGCTCATGCTTTCACAGTAAAAGATGTGCATCAGCTGCAGTGTTTCGCTTTTCATTACAGAAGATAAAAACTGTTACTAATGCTGGAGTCTCAGACCACAAGTCCAAGTCAAGTTCAAGCCTTTAGGGCCAGGTCTAGATCTAGTCTGCTCAGTGCAACTAAGGTAGAGATAAAAAAAAAAAAAAGTAATTTGTGTCTTTTTCTGTTATTTCCAACGAGCAGGAAGCCAGATACGCCCTGGACAGCTGCCCGTCCAGCAACAGGCGACAACCGTGCCACATGAAGCAAATCAACACACACAAAACAATGCCCAACATGGAATCACCTTTCCAACCGTGGGAAATAAGAGCTTTGCCAGAGAACAGAAGCCAGGCTGCCAGTATGCGATCATGAAGGAGGACGACAGTGGAGGAGCAAACGGATAAAAGGGATGGTTGCTTTCTTTTTGTTTTGGTTTTTTAAATGCACCCTTCTCAGCGCGCAGCGAGTCACTCAGACATAGCTAAGTGTAAACAAAGTGCAGCGAGGCGCCGCTCGCAACGTAAAGCTCCAATCAGAGAACAAAAAGATTGGGATCATGTGTTTGGCCTGCAAGGCCTGCAAGCATGTGGTGCTTTTGTTCCTCCAGAAAATGACCTGGACAGAAACCTGCAGATAAAAAACCCGGGGCTACAAGGAGATGCAAATACACTGCAACCTGAGACTGGAGGAACAACTAACCTGTATCAAGCTGTAAATAAAGAGCCTTACTGTCCTTTAAACAAATCATCCTGCAGCATGTGAAAGGCTTGGTTTAAGTTTCCATATGTGGAAACCACCGATACAGAGGGCGCTTATTTGTTTTTATTTTCAGCAAAGTGTCTCTCTAACAGGAAGCCTGATGACAGCGCAGCACAGACAGGGGAAATTAAACGGGGAAGTAACACATTTTAATGGAAAGCAGATAATAGCACAACTAATTTAGTTTAAAAAAATGTATAGTTCAGAAAGAACTTTGTGCCCGAT
Organism: Cyprinodon variegatus; assembly: GCF_000732505.1. NCBI lineage: Eukaryota > Metazoa > Chordata > Actinopteri > Cyprinodontiformes > Cyprinodontidae > Cyprinodon > Cyprinodon variegatus. The sequence continues at coordinate 224,829 of NW_015150681.1, read as the reverse complement.
CTAAGGAGGCTTCCTCAGCAAACCGGTTCTAGAACAATCTGGTCACCAATGAATTCTATTTCTATCAATATCAGGCTGCAGAAAAATCAAACCAACTCTTTAAGCCTCTAATTTAACAGTCCCAGTCAACCGGAGTTGCTTCAGCAATGAAACCTCTAGTGCAAAAAAAAAAATAAAAAAAAAGGTCTACATGTGAGGCGAATGTGATTTTTGACACCAATTCCCTTCTGAAAAAGGAGGAACAAAGCAGATCTCTGTTAGTTTTTTTAATTGGTTCAGTTTCCTTCTAAAGAACTAGTCAAAAAAAACAAGGTCATCACAGCCAGACAATCCAGAAGTTAGGAAATGCTAACTGGGGCAGAAGCCCTGGGTCGGGCTTTGGGGAACCGTAAAGGGAACGTTCCTTCTAAATTCCCTCCTTTCACTGTGCTCTAAGTTAAACTTGCATCCGGTGGTTTGTTTAAATAGTTGTTTTCATGTTGATAAAATGACTATACAAATAAAAGAGACCTGCAAATGATAAAAGCAGCAAAAAGGTGAACAGTCTTACCTGTGGGTTGAGCTCCTGTTAGGATTCTCCCGTCAAGCTCCTCTGACCCCCCGACAACAACGCCACAGAGCTGCAAAGAAAACACCAGGATATGTTTCAAACAAACAAGGAAAAATCTTCAAAATATCTTTTTCAGTTAAAAGCGCTCAGATAAATCTGATCTGCAACACATTTCCTATTGCTCCTCTACTACATATAAAAAATGACTGCAGTAAGAAATAAAACAGCAGCTTTATATTTGTCTTCATTTGAAACAAGCTGCTTTTATTCGCAAAATCCAAAACAAAGCGCTCCAGAAAACTTAACGCACCTTACATATTTGATTTTTTTCCCCCTGTCATACAAATTATAACATCAAACAAAAACAAGCTTGGGACACTTTTAAAAAATTTGAATGATTTTATTGATAAATGGGAAAAGGTGATTCTAGCCAACTAAAATGTTTCCATATATGGCAACGCTTCCTTCACATCACTGTTGACACAATCAAGGTTACAGCACATCATCCAAACAGATTCAAGTCTGTGATTTGACTAGGCCGCAATAAAACATTAAAAAGTTTATACTTTATTTTTTTTGTGTTTTGAATTTGGTGTTCAGAGGTGGACTTGGCTGGTCCTCCTCTCACTACATAAAACATAAACATACCTACTAAATGTTTGCAGTCCGGAGCCCTGACACAGATTAATCCATAAAAGGATAATATTACGTTAGTCCCATGATGGTGAAACGAGCTGTTGTTCATGTGGTCAGCTGAGAGAATCCAAAGCAAACACAGGTTTTGCAGCAGCTCTATGCCAACTGGTGCAATAGCTGAACAACCAAAATAAAGATGTGAAATGTTAGGTGAGCCAGTGTACTTAGGCACACCACATGTTTTAGCACAATGAAGCAATAATTAACTCTTCAGTGTTTTTGAATCTTATATCATTAGCTGAAAACAATGACATGACTTTTTAATGCAATCTCAATAGTGGGTGTGAGTAGAGTTATTGTTGCTGCTTTTAGGTCATTGTCACCTCTGCGGTCTGCTGCAACCTTCCGCTAATCTACAGGCAAACAGGAAACCGGGAGCTGAGGACGACGGTCTGCTGCCCCTTGGGGCATATCAGTCCCAGTAATGCCCCCTACCTCATATCTCACCCCTTTTCCTCCATCTCTCCTTTCCCCGCTTTCATCTCTGATGAATAATTCAGCAGATACGCTGTTTAAGAACCCGACTCTTAAGCCTTCGCTGATTACACAGGCTGAACGAGCACCACACAAAGACTTCTTAAAATCTAATGTGGGATTCCCCATCAACATCGTTAATTAGGTCAGGAAAGGGAAAGTTCAGATTATAAAAAGGACACTCCATCTGTTGCTGTAACTCCACTAGAGCCAACAGAAACAATTTTGTGGCAACAATAACTGCTACCCTATATGGGCCTGATCCTGGAGGATCTTATCAAACTGGAATGGGATTAGAGGTGTTGAGCATCTGCCAGCCTAATCTGGGTTTTAATAGAGGATCATCTGGTGTTACTGAACTGCGCTCTGTACACCTGGCCTGTGACCTCTGATCTGTGTCAGTGTTACACAGGCCATCAGATCTGATGAGTCAAAAGAAAAAACTACATTTGGGTCTTAAAGAGGTAAAGTGGAAATCCTGCAGATGATAAAATAACAAATAAAATAACAAGGCAAAGGAAAAGAAAAAAAAACAAACAGTATATACTCTCTGTACATGATGTGCGAATGCTGTAAGCTCTGAATGAACAAAGAGGCTAACCTGAAACAGTTCATCATGTTAGTACTGTATTAAACATACCCTACTAACGAGGAAAAGAAAAGAATAAACACTTAGTGCTGAAAAAAGTAGGTTACATTTTGAAAATTTCATTGCCTATAACACTGATGGCTATACGCAAAGTAGAGCATCTAATAGCATTAGCTAAAACAACAACCTTAGCTTCCATGCTAACATTAGAATCTACTTCAAAGCATAAAAAGAAAATTACATATTGTACTATTGGTAGATTTTATGGTAATTGAAAAAATATTAATCTCCAAATAAAATGAATGAAAATGGTAACTAAATGTTGTTGAAGTAATATTGTATGCTACCATTAGCATTTTCCCATTGATTAGCTAACACTAGGGTTGTGTCGGAATTTCTGCCCTGATCACTTTATTCAATTCATTTCAATTCAATTCAGTTTATTTATATAGCGCCAATTCACAACACATGTCATCTCAAGGCACTTTACAATTTAACTAGACAATACAGTCAAATTGATTCAAAGTTTTCTATCTAAGGAAAACCAGTTGATTGCATCGACTCATTGACTCAAATGCAATCCCTCACACTAAGCATGCTTGTAGCGACAGTAGAGAGGAAAAACTCCCTTTTAACAGGAAGATACCTCCAGCAGAACCAGGCTCAGTAGAGATATAGAGGTTACACCATTTTAGATGAGTGTCCAAAAGTCTAGTGGATGAGAAACTAGTGGACTCGGAATTTCCAACAATGCACCTTGAAAGGTAGTGATCATCCATGGTCACTATATGAGCAGATATATCCCAGAATGCTTTGCATTCCACTGGGATTTGCTGTCCCAGCGGCCCATTGTCGCTACCACGGCGACTAATAAAGATGGTGCAGGCACCGTGCAGTGGAGAAGGAATTAGGTGAACAACAGGGAGCGAAAAGTAGTGATTATCTTTCCGAACGGTCAGTCAACCGAGGTCACTATAAAGTCCACTATATAGCCCCCACTCTATATAGTGATTGAGGGATTAAGGGGTTAGGGCGGATGTTCGGATACAGCCCTAGAGGATGAAAAAGGAGTGGACTGGAAAGTCCCCAAAATCCACCTTGAAAAGTAGTGATCATCCATTGTCACTAGATGAGCAGATAATCACGAAATGTTTTGTTAGGAGAGCTCTCCTCGCAAAGCATTATGAGATTTGTTGTCACAGCGGCGACATAACAAAAATAGTGCAGGCAATGTGCAGGGAGGGGGAGTCACGTGACCAACAGGGAGCTAAAAGTAGTTATCGTCTGTCCGAACGGTCGGTTAGCTGAGTTCACTATAAAGCCAACTATATAGTCCTCACTCTATATAGTGATCGAGGGATCGAGGGATCTAGGGGTTAGGGCGGCTGTTCGGACACAGCCTAGATGCTATGTAAAACAAACTGAAGTAGTATGGAAAATTTTATAGTTCATAAGTAAAACTTTTACATCTTGAATGTCTGGAGTGAAGTAAAATAAGAGTGTATATTTGACTGAAAAAAACTGAGCATAACAAATGTTTTATCAATTTTAACAGGTCCAAAATATACAAATATTTGCTTCTGGTAACGTTGAAATCACATGGGACTAAACATAGGCATTGGCAGATCCTAGTAGCGCCATGAAAGAGCTGAGAAATTGTTGGATGGTTTTGTCTGCGTTAATTATTATTATTATTATAATTATTATTCAAAACAACCCAAAGATTAGAATTGGCGAACCTGGCAACCGGCTGGCAAACATTTACTGGCTGGGAGGAGTTAAACATGTCGCCATCACCTTTAATGGCGGCTAATTGTTTAGTATCAGCGATGGTAACATTATGCTAAAATTTGCACTTCCATGAGAAATGCTAACACTGCCATGTTAGAGTACACACAAACTAGAGCATCATGATAGCCGAAAACAGCATTGTCCATGTTTTCCAAAACAAAATCAATATTTAGAAAATATGAACTTTTTAACTAAACCACATTAAAACAAAATATATTTTCTTGTTCTTTTTTCACAACCTCTTAAACACTACATGCACCTACCATGGCTTTGGGGTCTTAATCACCAAGACCTAGACAAGACCCTAAAAGATTTTGTATGCATAATCTCTAAAAACCTTAACTGATAGGGTAACGAGTGGCAGTAGAGCATCTAACCTAACTATCAGTGTCAGTGTTACACAGACAATCAGGTCTGATGAGTCAAAAGAACCAAAAAACCTAAACACCATTTCCTCAAAATAAGCCTAGTCATATATTTGGTTTTTTAATAGGTTAATGTTGTTCACAATATACAGTACTAACATATTCTCTTTTATTTTAGTTGGTCCCTAAACTATAGCTTTTTCAGGTTTGCAGTTTTGCTTATTTAGCTTATAGCATTAACACATTTTTTTTTGTTTCCTGCCTTCCCTTGCCTTGTTGTTTATTTTATCATCTGCTGAATTTCTGCTTAACCTCTTTAAGAACCAAATCAATATCTTTGCTTTTGTTTGAGGCAATAAAATTGAGTTTTTTTTGTCTGATTTTGTGATCCAGACATGAAATGTGTGGCAATGGAGCATCCAACCTAATATACAGAAGGCTACTGGCCGTCAACAAGGTTTTTTGGGAGTTCTTCTGTATTTCTTCCCTCTTTTTTCTCTGCCTTTGACATATCAAATACATTAAAAAAGGCATAAAAAGGTAAGTGTTGCAAGTTTGGAGAACCAACTGGTCTCAAAATGATAAATGTTTGTTCATTTACACGCATATAAAACAAAATATCATAACAATAAATGAGAGGAAATACTCCTGTCATGATATTTGAAGGGCTATGGTTAATATTTGAGTGGTTGAAATAGCACACTCATTGAAGAAGCAGTTTAAGTTGAAACAAACACAACAGGATGAAGCATCAGCAGCAGGAGGATCTCAATAAATCAAAGGAAATTCTGCTGCAGCAGTGAGAAGAAATGCACAAAAGCAGCTTAGATCCTGTCAGTCTAACTCTGGGGGGTTTGGTGCAGGAAAGAGTGTCTGAAGATGTGTCAAACGCCACGCTTTCCAAATGACAATCCAGAGAGGAGCATACAGACTGAAGTTCTTGCTGTGAAAGCCAAGTGTGTGGGTGAGGAGATGTAAACAAAGAGACTAAAACCTAAATCCTCACACGGAGGCGTCAACAAAGACAGGAGATGACTACATTTTCCCCTTTCTCCAAAAAAATAAAAAAATCTAGGCCAAAGTCGTGCATTTTTTCACACACATCAAAACCAGGCGGCCGTCTGCAGCATTAATAGAGATGCAGATAAATATCAAAGAAGGAGGAGCGATGTGGGGGAGACAGAATCAGGCTGACGGGCTCCCTCAGTGCCGCTTCCTGTCTCATGTTTGGCTATATGAACCGAGTCCAATCGCTGTGCACGGGTGATATTTGGGATGGAGGTGGGGGGATGGGGATGCAGGTTGGAAGAGGAGATCTTCTCTTCCCAAAACAAGCTTACAGGCTGCAAGCATGAGAGCAGTTAAAGCAGAAAACGGGGTGATTTCTTCCAATCAGAACTGGGAGAAAAAGCATCAGCCCCCAATCCCAAATCCTCCAACCGCAAGAGCAGCTTTCAGGCAGCAACGTCCAACACCCACTCAGGAGATTTATGGCACTTTGTTAGCTTCAACCTAAACAGGCTGGTTCAGGTTGAATTCAAACACAGGACACACAGCCGGTCAATGTGACCGACACCAAGGGTGCTAAACCAAACAGAAGAGCTCATTAAACACATGGAATACCTGCTTCCTCACGACCCCTCAGGGTGACAGGCTCTGAAAGCCCCACATTAGATGGAAAAAACTGCATCTCCTCCTGCAGCTTCCAGCTCAGTGTCGTTAGAGGACAATTTCTGTGTCAGCTCACCTTGCTGCTGCTGCCTTTTCTGTCATCCAGTCAGATCATCTGATATCTCCCTCCAGCAGAATGAAATGCAAGGCACCAGAATGGAGGTGAGAAAAGAAAAGAGGCCTCAGCCTTACATGTCTGTTTCCCGGCTGTGGAGGAGAAAATCCCCTCCTGTGAAAAGTCTGATCACTTTCCGAGCTGACTGAGGAAGCCGGTTTCCTCTACGCTGCAGCTACCACAGGCCTGTCCTTGGGCATGTGTGCTGTGTATGCAGCGGCTGCTGTATCTCCCATTGTTCCAGGACGAGTCAGGCAGGCTTCCTACCCCGATAGACCCAGCCTACTATAACAGCTGTGGACCAGCCCCCCACCTCTCTGCTGCTCCCCTGCGCCCCACCTCCTCTTCCAACTCCTGCTTGAGCTGCTGCTAAACATTAACCCTGCAGCTGCTGGCTCGAGCCATAAAGAGCCCAAGGTGATGGGCGAGCAGGGGGGTTCAAAAGCGGACAAAGAGACGTAAGAGAGGGGGGATATCCTACAGCCGGGATGAACTGACAGGACTTCGCACGGAGCGGTTCTGTGGCCTAGAAAGAAAGCAGGCTGTGTGTTAAGAGGATTGACTTCCTCAATCACTTTGGCAAGAGGAGCTGTGTGTGAATAATGTGTGACTGCAGCGAGGAAAATGGAATCTACTGGAAATTTAGGATGAATCTGAAACGGCAATAAATAATCAGCCTCAAAAAGAGTCGCCGGAGAGATGACGTTATATAATCAGAAATTAAATGAATCCCTAAAATCAGGCACAGTTAAAACAACCATCAACTCATCAAATAGGGTCTCCCTTACATCTTTTACCCTCTATTTATCTCACTTTGCCTTTATTCAAGCATTTCTACAAGGATAATAAGCTCCAATAACAGAATTTTACTCTTTGAATGGACGGAGTATCAGAAATCTTTTTTTAAACATGTCCGTATCTGTTGAGTAGTAAATAGAGCTGCTAATAAAAACCAATGATTATTTCCATCATGTTGCTGAATGGAGGGGGTTGGCCATGGGATTTTTGTTAGGTCATGTGACAGCCATGGTGATGCAGTGCAGGATTGTGGGATGTAATGAAAGGAGAGAAGCAATGTCAACAGTGTGGTCATTTTTTCAGTCTCAAAATAGAAAGGAGATATTATATAATGTGGATAATTATTAGTTTGACAATAATAGCAATACTGCTATCAGATATCAAACCACACTGGCATATTTGTCTTATAATCACAGGAAGACTTAAAAGAAAACAGCAAAAAAAGTTAAATTCTGATCAATAAATATTTTAAAACTGCAGCTTAAAAAAGAAAAGTATTTTTTTACTTCAATAATCTCATATTAATATTCAATAGTAGCCTCCTACTTCTATGCGCTCTATGTCTATATTTGATGACAGTGTTGTTCGCATACAACCAGCTAATAGAACCAATGCTCCGTTCTCACGGCGCTGAGAGAAAACGCCTTCAAGTAGTCAGAACTCTCTCTGGAGTTCTTCCAGCATTTCCAGCTGTTGCTGAACATCTCCAGGAGAGAATGTGAAGAGCAAACGGAGACGGCAAGTCCAGACCAAACTGTCCCGAGTCTCTCTTGTGCTCATGTGTGAAAACAGTTGTGATTTTTGGAAAAGAAGTGTTTAAGCAGCACCATGGAGTTTTTCTTCCTGGGCACAGCGTCTCCATGTATATCTGTCCAGGTTTTCACCCCCTCCCGTGTGACTCATCTGTTGTCCTTGTTAATGAAGCCACCTCATCCTTGCAGACCAGACATACCAGACAAATTGAGCAGAGTCTGATAACAAAATAACTTCTACAACAACAAGTGGGGAAAGAAGATGTGATTTGTGACCGGCATGCAGGAGGGCAAACAATGAAGCAGCTCAAAGGGGCATTCACAGGTCATCTTCAGGGCCCGATCTTGTGATTTGCAAAAGGGAGGAATGTGTTGATAGTTTAGGTAGTGATATCCTGCCTCAGCCTCTGCAAACAGCTTTCAGGAGGATTATCCTTACAATTTGAATGTTGATATTTTTATTATTATCATTTTGACCTGAATGCAGCAGACAGATCTGACCTGAATCGATTAAACCCCAGAAGCTCACTTCCTCTGTAGTGAGAATCAGCTGCCTGGGGGCTCCAACATGGGCGACATTTGTTTTAAACTATGGTCACTCAAACCTCAGTCTGCCCTGTTTGGCAAGTACAGAGCTGCCCCAGATTTGTAAAGGAATTACAGCTTTCTGAGTCTGGAATGAGGGCAGGGGGTGCTTTTCAAAGACAAATGCTCATGCTGGTAAACTCAATATGGGAAAAAAAAAAAAAAAGGAATTCAATTTTACAGATTTAAAATAACAATTTGAAGATTTATTCAGCATGTATTCCATCCTCTTATCTGCCCAGTTGATGGCTGAAATTTGTTTTCACAACCGAGCAGTTTATATCCTGGTCACTATAGAGGTGAAAGAAGTCTTTGAATTTTATGAAATAAAAATATCTAAAGAAATTAAGTAACTCAGAAATTAAGTAACTCCATAGGGAGTGAATGAAGTTTAATAATCCTTTTTATTCCCACAATATTCTTTTGAACACAGATTTTAAACATTCAATTATTGAAATTAGTCCAAATTATGAAAAGAAAAACAATTTTATTGATCAAACATCAGTTTACAACTGATTATTAGGACCACAGTGAGGAAGGAAAAAAATTAGGGGAGGAATTTTTTTTTTCTTTCTTCCTCACCAATCAAAAAGTAGAAATGTTGAGAATGAAGTTGAAATATTGTGTTGACAATAAAGTAAAACTGTCAATAAAAAAAAGTTATAAATGGTCCAAAGAATAAAGTCGATAATGTCAGTGGACGTGAAGAACGATGGACATCAGCTCAATCGTGTGCCGTTTGGCCTTCTCTGAAAGTGAGCTTTTCAATCCACAGTTTGACTTTATTCTCGACGTTTTAACTTTATTCTGGAAATTTGGACTTTACTGACCTGTTAAGGAAGAGGGTAGAATTATTACTTCACTAATAGTTTTTTTCCCCTCAGTGTGGCCCTAATACTTCATCATACAATCGAACATCTGGGCCAAAAATGTAAATGTGCTTAAGAACCACCAACACTGACACTCCCTAGGGATATGTTCTCCACTTGTTCTCATCTTCTTATAAAGAAGTGGCTGAACCTCAGCGAACCAGTTTATAAAACATCTGAGGTTTGCAGATGACACTACTGTAATTGGTCGGATCCAGAAACATTTTAATTCAACTACCTCTGCTCATCATCCTTCACAACACTGTGCCGAATCTGGACCAAATCCGGTTTCAGTGGAACCACCCACTCTAGTTGCCTGGGTGGTCCTCAGCACTCAGACTCAGAAGAAGGCTGAGCAGAGACTTCCTGTGGCATCTCAGGAGGTACAGCCTTCCACATCCATCTCTGTGTGGTTTGGCTCATCTACAAAAACAGCACTGGTCAGAAGTGTAAGGAGCAATTAAGGCTGGAGAGAGGATTGTGAGCATAAGGAGTTGTCCATGAACCACACAATGACACAGTGCTTTTTATACAGAGCAGCACCAGTAAACAATACTCTGCCCAAGTTAAAAAAAATAAAAAATGCATAAAATCAAGAGATATTAAAACTTCTGTCTAGCACTAAATAACAGAGACGACACTACAGCCGTGTGAGTCGTCAGTTACCACCAATAAAACCATTTACACATCATGCAAGCATTGTCCCTCACCTCCTATCAGTGGTCTAGGATACCACAGCTGTCAAGGCAGGAATTATGCAAACAAAAATGGCAGCACATTCAGGAACTTATGTGACTGGATATCGTCCTTCGCCAGTATTTCGATGAGAGCCTTTGTCTCTGCATCATCTCAGGTCACACCACACTCTTTAGATGCCATTTATTGTTAATAGGCTGAGAAGAGGTTTGTGTTGTGAACAGGTGTGGTGAACTAGTGGTTAGAGCATTGCGCTTGGGTCTTGGAGGTTTTAATTTAAAGTCCCACACACACCTACAGACTGACACTCTGGCTCCCTGATCGAGACCCTTAACCCCTGACTGCTCCCCGGGCGCCTCACAATGGCAGCCCCCTGCTCCTCAAGGTTAAATGCAGATAGTTTATTTTTAATTGCTTTCACACAGAAAAAATTGAAAAAAAAATTGAAAAAAGGTGAAATTGCAAAGCTGGACACGCCAGAAAACCTGTTAAATGAATGAGTTGACTGTAAATAGGAGATAACACTGTCTGCTCATGTGCTCTTTGTTATCAGAGAACCGAGCCACAACTGTACCGTGCCGAGCACATCTGTTGAACTAGTACTAGATTTAGTGCGGTTCAGTTGTGTCTGGTACAGTTCAGTTCAGTTGCGTTCCATTTACACTCAACAGTTATCCTGAGTACCGTGCTCAGACCGTTCTCAGCACGGTTTCAAAAGGGTAGCGTAGATGGGGCTAGAGACGAGTAGGAGCAGAGATAAAAGAGGAGCTATAGACTTTCACTTCATAGACATGTGGTTAGTTTTCTTGCCCAATTTGATCAAGTTTAATTTGTAATAAAACCGTCAATATTTATTACAAATAGCCAGTTTTTTCCCCATCCGTCATAATTTTATGGGCTAATGCAATAGTAATCTTGGGCTAAGGCTTTAATAAATGGATCTAAACCAGGATCATGTTTAATCTATATTTGAGTGCCATTTAATTCCCTCTCAAAACGTATATCATTATTTACCATTACAAACATGTTCCTTTTTTATTCATGCATTTATACTGAAACTCTGTTTTCCCATGGTAAGGAACAAATAAATGCATCAATAACAGCAATATTTAGTGATAATGTTATTGAGTGACTGAGTGTGTGGGTGTTTCAGCTGCAGTTTGTAAAAGACAGTTCTCCGCAGAGGATCAAAACAGACACTAGAGCTCTCCTTCATTCATGCTCAGTGTGAGCTGTGTGGGTGAGTCCAGTCTGGGAGATTTTATTTCTAGGCTGTGTGGCATGCCGCTTCAGCCAAGGTCAAAGATCCAGAAGGCCAAACTATAGAGTCTGATGGCAAAACAAGATAATCCATAAAACAATGAGTCATTAAATATTCAGGTTGAATTAAACACTTAATTTAGACATTTTAATTCTTTCCTTTTTGGTTTCTATCTGGATACATTTCAACTTTAAATTGAAGTTTGAAACTCAACAGTAAAACTAGCAACTTTTCAAATTCTTGTAGATCTGTGCTGATAAAATTAAAACTAAAGCATTTTGTATTGACCATATTGTTAGTTAACCACCTACAAGTCAATATGTTGCAAATGAACAACAAAAATAAAAAAAAATAAAAATAAGAACAAAAGTTAGACTGTAAAGGTCTGCTGTTAAATGTGACTTTAAAGCATGTAGGAAAAAAGTTGGCCTATGGAGGATTCAGTTGTCACAGTATCGAGTTGGATAGAACTTAGTGGGTGGCACAGTGAAGAT
>NW_015150681.1:177764-213018 GCF_000732505.1 Cyprinodon variegatus | reverse complement strand
TCCAACTTCTCCTCTATATTAAAGCCCAAAAGTCTCCATTCCATTGTCAGATTTAAAGACTTTTCCACAGAAGGGCGATATTAAAAAGTATTCAAACTCAGTCCATAAATCACCAAATAAGTCTATATGCAGACGACATGTTTCTTCTTCCAGGAATCCTATGTTTGATTAATTAGTCAATTGTCCAAATCAGCTCTTCTTCCCTATGTAATAGGTGCAATGTGGCAGACTTGTCCTCTATTCCACTCTATCACATGTTTGGCCATAAAATTTCCTCCTGGCTGTCACAAATGAAAATTTATTTCACCACTCCATTAAATAGATATGATCTTCACCGCTGGGTGAACTTCCCACCATCTCTGACCAGTAAAACCCAGAATAAATGACTGATTTGCAGTGCCCTGGTTTTAGGCTCTCAACAATCATTATCTAATAACATTTCTATTTTAGACTTTTCTATTCAACTAGTAAAACATGATCCCTTTTTTAAAACACCAACAATATCTTGAGCTGTTGCTGCTTATAGCATTACTAAAGATATTCTGGCAATGTTAAAAAAAAAAGCTGTATTTGGGATAATCCAGATTTCAGAATTAATAAAAGCTACTTTTCATTTTAACTCGTGTCCTAACGTGGTATAACTCAAAGTACATCTGTAACTGTATAATAATTCTAACCTTCTGATAGGATTGTTATATGGTGCAGATGTATAATATTAAAGAACAAAACATTACTTTGAAGTCTTTCAAATTAAATCCTGCCTTTAAACCTACGGTAGTTCATCAATGAATCCAGATATCCTTGTTTAGATATAAAAAATGATCACATAAATCTGTCCATTAAACTTTAATTTAAGATATATAAAGTAATCTCATTATTTGATCAACTGATGGCTATCCCGTTCAATAAAATCTAGAGCAGAGGTCTTCAACAGGGGGTCCGCGACCCCCAGGGGGTCCACAGAGCTACTGCATGGGGGTCGCAAAAATTTTGGTTGCCTTTTTTTTTTTTTATATATTCTCCCCTGCAATTTTTTCCACTAATTGAAATGTCTTTAAATAATCATTAACATGAAATCAACACACTGTAGTAAACAGATAAATGGAGGCAGAAGATGTCTTTCAGTCATCAATGCACACATTCAGTGACACATAGGAGGTCTTTCAACCCCCATCAGTTTGGGGGTCCTTGGTAGAGCAAGATTGTTATTTGAAGATTCTTATTTATTTATTTATTTTTATTTATTTATTTATTTATTTATTTATTTATTTATTTTTTAAAGATATTATGCTTTTTGAACTGGGACCCGAGCCCAGATTATGTCACACAAACATGCAAACGTTAACTGGTATGAAATAAAAAATATAAAAAATCCACCCCTGAAAAATGGCAATCAGGTTTATCACTTTCATTTGCTCCTGATCACTGGCAAACAATTTGTAACATCTTTTTAATGATTATAAATCCAACTATCAGTTGATTCTGTACTATTTAACCCATTGAAGTAACTACACTACAGAGCAGTTGGCTTCATTTGGATCAACTACTTTAAAACCTTAATAGCTTTAATGTGATTTCCACATTTTCATTCTTTTTTATTCGAATGTGTCTAAACTCTGTAATCATGGATTTTTCATTGTTTTATAAACTATTTTTTTTTTTAAATTTGCAAATAATCACAGAACTGTTATTTGAGTTATAGAAAATGAAAGACTTTTCCACAGCCTCTTCAATAAAACAAGCACAAATCCATTCATTACACTGTCTTGGTCCATGTCTCATTGGCAGTTGTGAGACTCCACATTTCATTCGGGGAATAAAGGATTGTCAGGGGATTGTCACTCCTCTACTGCGTCAGAGACCATCTTCTGTATGAAATGAATGAGACACTGAGGGAGTAGCTTCCCCGCTAAGAGAGTTGATGGTCTGAGTGAGCCAACATGACCTGAAAGAGTTCCTGTCACATGTTCCCCTGGAGCTAACACTAGTGAAAGAATATAACTCTCAACATAAAAGGCTTATTGTCACCCTGTTTGCCATTCGCTTCCCCCTGGAGTGAGGATCTTCAATAAAGCCAATGAAAAGAGGCAGCATGTGAGGATATCAAGGGGCGATTACATGCATCCTTGAAAAAAGAAACTTTCCGCCAACAATCCGCATAGTGCCGTGTGATATGCTTTAGATGCAAAGAAAAAAAATATGTAAAACAGCAGCATTTGTCACACCATAGTTTCTCACACAGAGCAGCTGATTAGATAAGATGATGCGGTCAAAGGATTACAGCTTCCAAACGAACCAGAACAGAGAAGAACTTGAAATTAAATAACATTTTTGAAAACTTAGAAAACAACCATTTTAATAAATCAGTTTGGAAGCTTACATCCTCACATGTAATATCAGAAAACTCAAATGTTACGTTTTCGGAGAACTTCAGCTTTAGAAATAAAGCATGAGGCCTTCCAGTTTGCATACTCTACCCATCAACACATGGTTTTGTTATTCCAAATACTTTGGTTTCCTTGCATGGTCCAAAACTGCGTGTTGGTTACAGGTGAGTGAATTTAAATATGGTTCAGTTCCATGTATAAATGGCTGTTTGTCTCTTCTTCCACTGATTGATTTTGAAGATGTAAATCACCGCAGCTGGGATGGCAGAGAGCTTCCTGCAACTGTCAACAGGTTAATTGGTCTGAGACAGTCTGGAAATGTCTGGAAAAGTAAAGAATTTGATTTCAGAATTTTCCTGGTCGGAAAAGTATAGATTTCCAGACTTTATTCCCTAAATCATTGTCAACTATTGTTCTTCTTCTTTGCATCCTTTTACACACCCTCCTGTCCTGGCATCTTCCCCACATCTTCTCCTTTCATCGTTCTTTTCCTCCATCCTCGTCTTCCTTCTTCTCTTCCCATTTTGTCTCCTTCCCCTTTTGCCTCATTACATCTTTCCTTTCCTTCCATCCTTGCATTATACCCTAACTAATTTCCTTATTCCTGTTTGTCTTTAGTGGTTCTTCCTTCTTTCATTTTTTTTTACCCAATATTCTATAATTTTTTTTTTAGTCCCTTTGTTTTCTTTTTTTCCCCCCCATCTTGCCCTTCCTTCTGCTAAAGTAATACTTTAAAGGAAATTCGTAGAAACTCTTTATTAACCGTATATAGAAATTTGATGGGAGTTTTTTTTTTCAAATCACTATTTGGTAGCTTTTACAGTTTAAAGAGTAAAAGGACTTTTGCTGCGTATTACAATACAGCTCTTTTATTTTGGGCTCCTGATGTTCCAGAGGACGCTAATCTCAGTATCAAGAAATTACATTTATTTATCATTTTATTGGTTCTTCCAAAAAGAAAGATCAACAATGAGCTTTAAAAAAGAAAAAAAATGGGAACTGCAATGAACCTTTGTAATGACAGTGGGGGAGATATCCTTTAGCAGATGGTTCATTGTTGAGCTTTCTGTTCGTTGGGCAGAAGAAAGGAAGAAACTGTCCTCATCTGAGTTGTAAATCAGAGTCTGGGGTACAAACAGTCACTGAGTGAAGGACAGTTTAATGGAAAGGAATGTGCAAAGCCCAGAGTGAGGATGCAGAACTAATCCACCTTTAAGAAATGTGACACCAGGACGTGCAGCGTCCACCGCCAGCATTAAAAACTCCCCCATTGGAGGTAAAGGAGGCCTCGTGTTCATTTGCATCAAAGCCAGGGCTTACCATGACCTCATCAGGAAGTCAGAAGGTGAAGCCAGTGAGCCACTGTTAGCTGACTGCTGAAAATCCTGCTTTGCTGATGGTGACGATCTGTGCAACATAAAGAAAGCATAAAATGTTTTTCCCTGCAGCAAAGAGGCAGGTGGTGGAAAAAATGAATCAGCATCTTACAAAGATATCTTTGGGAACCTTTAAATGAAAAATGTCAAATATTAACGAGTGCATATTTTAATAGCAAATGGCTTTTTATTGGATAATACTAAGTTTTTAAAACGTCGCACAAAATCAAAATAAAGCAGACATGGCAAATTAAAATTTCATTAATATTTACCAATATTATCGCAATAATTTTTAGATACTTTGCAGCCCAAATGTTGCTCCTTTATGGCCACAGTGAGGCCCTCTTTTGATGAATGCTTCCAGCAAGGCAAAACAACAGATTACCTCAAAGGGGTTTCTAGATCATGACAAAGAGTTCCCTGTACTTATCTAACCTCCATAATCATCAGATCTCAGTCCAATAAAACTAATTTAGGATGTAGTAAAGAAGGGTTGTTTAGAGAAATTAGGTTAAAAAATCCGTTTCATTTATATTTATCTTTAGAAAAAGACCTAAATGGATGAAATCAACTTCCTCTAATGCCAACATCAATATATATATTGTGTTATTATTCATTAAGAACAAAGTTTTCCACACAAAGAAATTAAAAGTTGCAGCAGTTGCTTTAAGGCTAATTTCACAGAGAGAAGCCAGACTGTCTCATCTTAATATTGCTAGATGTCATATGGTGAGATCCAGCTCCACTTCAACAACCACAAGATAAACAGCTCAAACATATAAGGTACACTGGCAGCATAAGTAGGAGTGGAGCTGTGAAGCTTTTACAAGCGCCGACTGGTTTCTTCATTCTTCATCACACTGACGCCATCAGAACCAGACACCAAGAAGCTTAAAGGTCTTTCTGCAGCAAGAGGGGCATCAGATATAAGCAGGATGCTCTTTACTATATATATGCTAGGTGAGCAAGGACAGTTCAATTAAGAAAAAAAATAAATAAGAGAAGTAAATAAATAATGAGTGGAGGAAGGACCAGTGGATTACCTTCGGCTTGACTTTGCAATTTAAACTTTGTGTTGAAGCTACCATATAAAGGACCAGAAAACTTATAGCAGATTTT
Source organism: Cyprinodon variegatus (assembly GCF_000732505.1). NCBI lineage: Eukaryota > Metazoa > Chordata > Actinopteri > Cyprinodontiformes > Cyprinodontidae > Cyprinodon > Cyprinodon variegatus. The sequence continues at coordinate 208,136 of NW_015150681.1, read as the reverse complement.
GTCAGTAATTTTAAATGTCATTTCAGTATCATCTGCGGTGTGTAATTAGTCTTAACCCAAACCTCCACATCTGAAGTGATTTTAACGCTGCTTTGACCCCCGGGGATACCAGATCCTGCTAATAAAAGCCATTTGTAGTGATCCTCGTAAAAATCGAGTCTCAGATCTGTGCAGGACCGTTGCAGGGAGGCGCTGCCTTCCTCCATCCAAACTATGAGCTGTAGAACCAGGCTTCCTGCCAGAGGAACAACTGCATTTTGTCTTCCTCCACACCACATTTCCATATGTGTCAGCAACCGCTCTTACTCCAGATCCTCAGTGACTCGTTTCAGCATCAAAACAGTGACCTTTGACATGCCTGGAAAAAATATTTAACTGGACAGAGTGGTGAGACGAGGTCACAGGCAGATCTTGGCAGTGAGGAGAGTATTTCTGCAACCAACAAGGCCAGATGTTGGGAACAGAACAGTCCAGGCATTCTCAATATAACCCAGTTTTTCAGTTATAGACTCTGGTTATTTAAGGGTAATTTGGGTTTGCTCAAGTACCTTCCAGCTTGATGTTTTCCTAGATCACTAAACTAAAGATGAACATAAATGCTTATAAATCTGCCATTTATAACAAGATTTGTTTTTTGGCAGCCATATATGTTGCACTGCTGAAGCTCATGGACGCACCGAGCAAAAGCCTGGATGTACGTAGTTTATGCAAGGGTTTATTTTATTTTTTCCCTAAAGAACCAACTTTACATTTTCTTCCTTTGTCACTTATTTAAGTATATAAAAGTGCTGCAACCCTTGATACAGACCCAATTCTTCTAGACCAGAAATATCAATTTATTTTAGCACCGCATAGTCGCTTCACATAGCTTCTAGGGATTTTCCTGTTCCAATATCAATACGAATAATTAGTCCAGTATCAGCCAATAAACATATAAACCAATAAAGCCACAGGCCTGTATCTAAAAGCTCAGATAAAAGCCCACTGGAAGAAACACCCCACTTCACTTTAGACTATATATATATATATATAAAACCATCTGGATAACTTCAAATGGGTCAGTTGTTGTAGAACCTGTTGTTATTGACTAATGTTCTCTGATTAATATCACTTGATGGATCCTTTTCTAACCTTCTAGAAAATGAGTAATAAAAGCATGTGGGGTTCGTGCTGATTGTATTGGTCAATACTGTAAGCTGCAATATGGGTATCGTATCAGAAATGACAAAGTTGTATCAGGACATCCCTAATAACTACAAGGCATATACCAAGAAACGGACCTTAATCTGACAATTTTCCGTTTAACCAGCACCTGTGAATGCCGTCCTCCATCTTCTGTGCAGGGGCTGTTACTGAGGGAAGACAACTTGAGGCAAACTGTTTTCATTATCAGTTTGCAGTGAGAGGAAGCACATTATAGTTAAAAGTTATACTAAAGGTGAGAGTGGGGCTCTGGGAATGTGAGCGATTAGGAGACCTATCATCAACAGATAACAGGAAGGTGGAAAAGTAGAGCCCTTTTTTTTTAATACCGAGGACCCTGCAGAATCACCTTAAATCAAATGAAGGGGAGTGGCAGTGGTTAGGGCATAGGACTTTGAATCCTGAGGTTGTGAGTTCGATCCCCCACTCCCACAGACTGTCACTCTGGCTCCTTGAGCAATTCAATTTTCAATTCAATTCAGTTTATTTATATAGTGCCAAATTCACAACACATGTCATCTCAAGGCACTTTACAGTTCGACCAGATCATAGCAAGACCCTTAACCCCACACGGCTCCCTGGGCGCCTCACAATGGCAGCCAAATGCTCCACAAGGGGATGGGTTAAATGCAGAGAAGTAATTTCCCTCTGGGATTATTAGAGTATAAACAATAAATAAAAGAAAATCCGCTTAAATTTTCCGGAGATGAACCCATCCAGGGCATACCTGGCCTCTTGCTCACTGGCTCCTGGACCTGAGCACCACTGGACTCCAGCTTTCAGCAGAGCCGTCTGTGCTGACAAGGAGGTCCGACAAGAGCTTTGTTGGTTCGCCGCTGTTACTACAACACACTTTTATGACTTATTGTTTTTTTCTCAAACAATAGGAACAACTATTTGGTCACAAACCAGTTTTAGTCCTGCCTGTTCAGACACAATAGGTCAGGACCTTCTCTCACTAGAGCCATTTCTGTCACTCGTTTGATAAAGACAAAAGCAGGAAGTAGTAACATGTTTTTTTTTGTGTTCTTTCTTTAGCATTTGCTTAAAAATGGCTCAAACGCACAGTAGGGGAGGATTTGCCCATTTAGATGCAGCTTCTTTCAGAAAAGCCCAATGTGGTCAGAAGGAATGCAGAGTTAAAATATCTGAGTTCTACCTGCTGTTAAGAAGGGCAGAAGGAGGATGACTGAATTAAAAGCTGCTTCTGTATAAGACAGGTCTGAGTTCTGCCAAATTTACTGGATATAAGTGGTTCTTCTGAGGATAACTAGGAAATATTATAGATTCAAAGCTGTTCTGTCCAGAAACATGTTTTTCTCTCTCTGCCTTCCACAACCGCTCCAACACTTTAAGACAATTCCTATAAATTTTACTTTAATTTCATAAAACAGCATAAACCTACAGCTAACAGCAAACTACACAAAGAAACAAAACTGTTTTTTCTGTGCAGCCAGCGTGTTGAAGCAGATTTTCATACATCCACTAAAAAATATATTTTTTGTGCTTTTAAAGACAATAATTTCAGGTCACAATGATGATGCAGCATAAACTTAATTCCTTAAAAAAAAAAAAAAAAAAAAAAAAAAAAAAAAAAAAAAAAAACACAGGAATCAGGAGCAGAAGTTTGAATTTCTCATTCTTCTTCTGTTATCGACTAACTCAAATCAGTGTTGATTAAAAAAAAATTAACTAATGCACCAATAAAGCCAGACTTATGCTCCGAATATATCTGATTTATATATTTTGTTGTATAGCTACTCCCAAAAAATGGTTTTAATGTGCACCTTGAAGCATGTTCTAAATGGTTCTGGTAAAGTTTCCCAGTCAACCAGGTCATAGTCATTCCAAAAAAGTAAAAAAAACAATCCACTTGACTTTTTTTCCCAGTTTGAAGATGTTTCGCTTCCCATCCAGGAAGCTTTTTCAATTCAAAATGTTAAAAATAGTGTTGAGTTTAGCTTTATAGGGTAGAAAACATGTAAAATGAAATGGAAGAACGGGTCCGCCCCTTAGGAATGGGGAGGCATTTGGGTTCTTTGTCTACCTGCAATAACCAATACTAGTCTATGCCTCTGAAAGGGCGACCATGCAGGGGACCAAAACATCTCCCCTGGTCAGCCAGTGCAACAATGCCCCTAGTGACCCCCCTTTTAAATGGTCTAATCTAATGTTTTATTTCTCCATAAATTTGACATAGTTTTTTTTTTTTTCTTAAAAAGGAGAATTTTTTTCTTTTAAAAGACAAAAACTTGTTTTGATCGTTAAATTATTGGCTTTGAAAAAACATTTAATATTATTATTATTAGTTAAAATATCTAGTCATTATCTAGTTTGTTGTTATTTCTTTTACCATAAATCTAACAGAATAATCAATGAAATATATGTAAGAAAGTCCTTTTAAAATCTTTACTAAATCAGCCTCAGAGGTGCTGAACAGTGTGCTCACATCTGGACACATCTGCAGACCAGCCTTCCTCCTCCAGGAGTCAGTAGTCATCCTCTACACCCTTTTATCTTAATGGAAGACAAAGACTGTGGGAGTATTTTTAGGCCAAGACGATGGAGGAGAGAACCTGCAAAACACTGCAGCAGCAGTAACCTGAGCTCTTCATTTAGGGACTGAGGAGGTGCTGAATTCAGTGTGTGGGCCTTTAGATCATCAATAATGCCTCATTTAAAATAAATTAAACAAGCTGCATAGATGCACAAAAGAAACCTTGTTCAGAACATCCAGAATCAATACGCCTAAGTTACCATTTTCTTTTGTCCCAGTTTTCCTAAGCCACACTTTATTATTTAAAACATCCTCCGCACAGTAAAAGAACAGCTCTACAGCTATTAGATCTTTTTATTTTTGCGGAGCCGAAGGGGATGTGGTGATGAAGCATTAGCTTTTGATTAAGAAGCATTCCAACCGATATTTTCTCTGGCCTGACTGATGAATCGGATGCTTGTTGCAAGCGCTGCTCAGCCAGCTCTGGTGTTTGCATGGTCACGGATTCCTGTGCAGGGTGGATTTTCAAGGGGTCTCCTAGATTCCTCGGTTTCCTCTTAAATATTCAACTGCGCATTTTTCATGGGACACAGAGGATTTGGGGGAAATTAACTTGAGGATTTTAAACCTGGGTTTTAGTATTTTGCTCTGATATTACTCCCACCAACGCATACGATACCCAGTAAGGTTTGAGCAGAGGAGGTTCAGGAGGGAGAGGAATCACGCCTGTGGGGGAGACAATGCAGATTTCTTTGATGTCAGACTCTTTGCTGCATGCGCAGAAACGGTTGTGATGAGGATGGTGATGATGATGGGGCCTTGTGGAGCTCTGCCTCCTGCTGGGAGCTCTGTCGGATCACGCCGGCTCTGTGGGATATCTGATGAATATTTTCTATGCTAATTCAAACTCCAGAGGCGCCTTTGGTGCATAACCATGGAAACTACACAGCCAACATGCGCCAGACAGTAAGGCGATAAAGGGCTGAGCTGATGCTGATAACATGGGGTCCCGGTCCCAGTCGGGCCCATCTTCAAAGCAGAGGCGTTTATGCAAAGCATTGGGGTGCAGAAGGTAGATAGGATGACAGCAGGAGGTTCTGACCCGTCTGCACTCCCCTAGTGGACATCAAACCCACCGAATCATTGTCCTGTTTGTCCGTCCAACCTGTAAACCCCACACACTGTGACCTATTATAGAGATATTTCACAGGAAGACCAGCTTTGAATTTTCAAGGTTAGTCGATTTTCTAAAATCCACATGTTTCTTCACGAAACCAACCATGAAATATACTCCAACAGGCTGAAAGGAAAGCTGGATGAGCGATTAGGCAGGAGCGAAGTCATTTTACTTTTCTATTGAACTTTAAACAAATATTCAAATTCATTCAGCTGGTTTTCCTCATAAAAGATGGAACATCTTTGTAGATGTAAAAGTCACATTTCACATTGAAAAACTGAAGGCAGCTTTTCCACTCCATGTTTTATTAATGTACCATTAAGAAAAATATCTAAAAATGTCATTTATTTTCTTTTGAACTGTTGATGCACTTCAGGGAACTCCAGTTAGATACAGATATGTTTAGAAATCCACCAATCAGGTTTTTTTTTTTTTGAAAATACAAAGGCATTGAAGTCAGACTAACAGTTTGCCTGTTTCAAATGAAACAAACTTTGAGCACAAAAGAAAAACTAAACATGCAGGATGTTTAATAGAGCTAGCAATACAGAAAATAAAGACATACAATTTTAATCCCTTAATTTCCCTATGATTAATGAAAAATACTAAAAAGGAATACAAATAAAGTTATGTCTTGACAGAAATATGAAAAGGTTTACAGGTACAGAACAGAAAAGAATAGGGATGAAATGGCATTGCAGAGATCTAAAAGTGGATAAAAAGAAGGAAATGGGTGAACTAACCAGGATTAGTTAATGAAATGTTTTCTTGTCATAATGATACCGCCACAGAAAATAGTGCTGAAGCAAATAATTGGATTAATCAATTATTGAAATAATCAAATAATTTAGTAACTGATTAATTGTTAATTGGAGCATAGAGACGGTAAAATATGCCATTAAGTGGAACAGCAACCCACTGAGAGCAATAATTCTGATAAAATATACAAACATGTTGCATTCAGGATGAAAAACCATTTGCATCTGTCAATATCCACAACTCGTCAAGTTACATAGTTTTAGCTTCACCTGGTGTAAATTCTGCACTAATCTTCCTTAAAGAACGTTTTGCCATCCAGTTATTAATGGATTAGTAATAAAAAGTAAACAATCAATTAACGATCAACAAAATAATCAGTTGCAGCTCATCAGGCCACTTGTCAGCTCTAAAGAAGCTCCCATTACTTTGAAACGGTCAATAGAGATGGAAAAAAACAACAAAAATCCACTGAATTATAGTCGCCTGCTTTGTAACTTCTTATTGGTGCCAAACTTTTAGGATATTTCATCTTTTCTAGTCTGGTCTGCGTTCGATTATCTTTTATTTGAAGTCTAAATTACTTACTGGTCAAACCTTAAGCTAGATAAGGACAAAACGAAATTCAGATTCAATCAGACACATTTTATATTTAATAAAAAAAAAAAAAACACTTTAAAAAGTGACCCATTTTTTTTATAAACTTTTTAATAAAACTAATAAACAGTCTTATACATTTATTATAAGCTAATAAATTGAAATGTGCATTAAGGCTTTTCTAAAATGGTGCAGAAAGAACGTGATCAAGGGTGTGGAATTCACATCCATATGAAATATCTGAGCTTGATAAATTACTTAGATAGCGACACCATTGCGGGTTTCATTCGTGAGATACATAAATACTGCGGCGGTGGTGCAGGGTAAAGCATGCAACCAATGCATGGAGGACCCATGCGTGCAGCGGTCATGGGTTGGGGTCCTGGCCTGCTGATCGTTGGCACATTATCCTCTCCCTTTGCCCTCAATGCCATTTCCTGTCAGCCTGCAATCAACTAGCGATAACTAAAATCTTATAAAATACAAAAAAAACATTTGAAAGCAGGAGAATTTCACAAAGCAGAAAAATATCCATTATGGCCTGGTTAAGATTTAGGCGTTTACACTACAGTCTCTAATGCTATCAAAATAATCTTACAGCATTGAAATAGAAGGTAAATATGCAATAGTAGAACTTTGGATCTTTGTTTTCTAAAAAAAAAAAAATAACTTCCTAATCATGCTTGCTATGTTTTTGTAAATCAATCATTATTTTGCAGAGTCTCTCGAGCTCTGAAACAATGAACCCCTGTTACATTTATTATTCAAACCCCTAATAGTTTATGCTAATAATAAGAAACGCATATGTGCAAAAAGTTAAATAGCAATAAATCAACTTGGCGTAATGTATAAATGTATAATTGCTACATTTAGATTATTGCCTCCAATGGAAAAGCATCAAGCAAACTGCTTTAAGGAACTAAAATATGAAAGTTTCTCGTTTCCCTCTGAAAACTTGCCTCTGTCATGTCTAACCCCCCAGATGACTCAACGTTCCCTGGGGGGTTGTGCATAGTTTGTGCTCATTTGTTCTGGGATGGTACACTAACAGGAAATGCTTTTAGGAAGATGGTGCCATTTATGTTGACTTATAGGAATAATCATTGTGATCGTTTTAAAACATTTCCCGTTTTTAGATAATGTACAGCTCTGATTGCTCCTGTAAATGTTGGACTATTTTCTACCATCATGTAAAGCTATGATAGTTATGATTTCTTTCAGTTTTGATCCATTTGTATTTAAGCTGTCTGTCATCCTCTGTTTTCGGCCTGAAAACGAATGAAGAAGCTTCCACTGACGTCACTTCAGGCTTCTATATTGTTGCAGTTTGGGTCCCACCTCCATGGCCGCTAAACCAGTATGACTGGCCAGTAACAAGCTGATTACACCCAGGATTGGAACTGGAATTTGCTATGTGCAGGGTGGGGACATGGTGCCCTCTACAAACAACCACAATCTGGTACAACTCATCTAACAAATGCAGCTTAAAAAAATTATTATCTTGCAAAACCTCTGAATCATTATATCCAGGGAAACATTTCTTACACTTTTTCATTGCACTTCTAGTAATCATTGTGCTCGGATAATAATGAAAACCCCAAATTCATTTTTTTCTCAGAAAATAAGATACTACAAAAAAGAAAAATATTTCGAATAAAAGCAGAAAGCTGTGAAGTCTGTTCATTTCTATGCACTTAGTAGATGTTCAGGCTTCCTCCTCCGGCATCCATGTTCCTACCATAGTCCTTCATTTTGCTCATCTCTCTCCTCTTTACGGTGATAAGAAGTTAACTACCTTATAAACAAATTATAAGGAGACTATATGAAAACCTGAAACCTTAAATCAAACTGTGGAAGTCTCTCTGAAGGCAGATCAGAGAAGATGCAGAGAGTAAGAGTCATTAAATGACATCATTCGGGTTTGATTTTCTGCTCAAGATTATCACCAAAATCCACACGGCTTTCACCTGTATCTGTATAATCCTTTCACCTTACAAGGCCTGGATTAACTGAATCAACACAGACATATTTTGCTCAACAAAAGGCTTCATCAGATGCAAAGATAAAACTGAAATATTTCAGGAAGGCAACAATCTGCATCAGGTTTCACCGAAACCAAGTCTCCTCAATCTGTGGCATTAAAGTGAATAATGACTTCATTAATTAGGCCCTAAGATCAGACACCACTGCTGATATTAATAGTTTGAAATTTGAATTTGGACAAATTCAGAGTTATTATAACTTTCTAAAAAAAAATAAAAAAGAAGAAGGAAGCAAGGAAAGCACACGGGGGAGGAAGAAGCAAGGATGGAAGAAAGAAACGAACGAACGAACGAACGAACAAAGGAAGGAACTAAGCAACTAAGGAAGAAAGGAATGAACGAAGAAAAGACACAGTGAGGGAGGGAGGAAAGGAAGCGAGAAAAGAAAGTGAGGGAGGGAGAGAGGAAAAGAAGCAAGGAAGGAAAGAAGGATCAAAAGGAGGAAGGAAGGATGAAGGAAGAATGAAAGACAGAAAGACACAGGGAGGGAAGGAGCGAAGGAATGGAGGAAGAAAGGAATGAACGAAGAAAAGACAGTGAGGGAGGGAGGGAGGAAAGGACGCGAGAAAAGAAAGTGAGGGAGGGAAAGAGGAAAAGAAGCAAGGAAGGAAGGAAGGATCAAAAGGAGGAAGGAAGGATGAAGGAAGAATGAAAGACACAGGGAGGGAAGGAATGAAGGAAGGAGCTAAGGAAGGAACAGGTGAAGGAACAAATGAATTAACTACTGAGCTAACATCATAAATAGAACCATTAGAGCAATCCTGCTGTCTGCAACAGCTTATCTTTAGAAATTCTGATATTTTCATGTTTATATATTTTATGCCGTCCTTCACTACTTCCATCCACACACAAAACAATCACAATTTTCATAAGATAACAACAACACTTAAAGGGAACCCTGTTGCTTAAAAAAAGTTTTTAACCACGGTTTTGTCTTGATAAAGGAACCTTCATGTAACTCCTGTAAAGATTTTAATGAGCTGAACCAGTTAACGGAACCAGCATCCAAATTAAACACTTGGTCTGCGCCACGTTTCCTTACTGTAATAAAGTCTGAACACGAATGGCCTGATACAAGCTGTGGGACAGAAATGCCTTCAGAACATCTGGGAACAATTACAGGCAAACAGAGAGAGAGCTCATGCTGCCCGTTCCACTTCAATAAGTTGTTGGCATGACTTGTCGTGATGTAATGCTGCAAAGCTAAAGATGGGCAATCTCAACGTTGCACTGTGACTCACAGAAACTTCAATCAGGAACGAAACACAGTTGGCACGGAGCGTAAACATCGTACCACGAGCACAGAGTGGAGCCACATTTCTCCACACAGACCAACCCCCAACCCTGAGGTTCAAGCATGTTCCTCAAAAAATATCGGACCTTTCAGCTTTGGATTTTGCTTCCGGCAGATTGGAAACTAATCTACAACTTCAGAGTTTCAACGCACTCAACCTTCGGCCCAGAAATCCCTTCATAACATCCCAGTTATTCCTCTAAAAAGTAGACTTCTTCCATGGTGGAATTCAAGGTCCCAATCATCTCTAAAAATATTTTTTAACTTTTTAGGATAAATGTTGACTCAATAAAGCAATTCTAGCATTCATCTCTATGACATATCATGTTTGATATCCAGATTACTCTCCCAAATTTGCAACAGCCAATAAAATAAACGTTTTAACTGCAAGAAATTAGAAACAAAAGCAAACAAAGGTTTTCCATTTCAAGAATTTATTGTCTTAAGAGAAAGCTCTTTATCCCTAAATCAATACATAAGAAGCAGATATCCTAAAAACCTTGACAGTAGTAAAATGAAAAATAAACACCTTCTCTATTGTTATTCTAACCCGGTAAGTAATATTTAAAACAGATTTTTTTCCCCCAAACAGTCATCTGCTTGACCATATAAGGAATGATGCATTGTATGGAACAGCGAGCAAACTGGATTAAACTTGTGAAAGTAAGCTGACGAAGGTTGCATACCTTTTAATCTTTTCGTAACAGGGTTTTTAGCTCTTAAATATACTTCTAAACATTTTAAGACTATTCAGAAAGCACTGCAGTAGAGCCCATGCACAATCCATGCCACAGATCGACAAAAGGCTGGAACACAGTCAACAGCCAGACCATTAAGGTATTCAAATAATAAAGTAAGGAAATGTGTCGAATTTTAACTTTTTGTGTGCCCTCAATTAGAAGTAAAAAAAAACATGCAGACACATTAGTGCCTTGTTATCAAATATCTTTCCTTATGCTATGTTCACACCTAACCTGGTTTAAGCAGCAGAAGCAACCGTTTTACATTCAACATCAAAGGTTGATGCGCATCAAAGCGCATCAAAAGGTCCTGCAGCGCGTCTAGAGCAGCAGGATCAGCGCATCTTGATGCATCTGTGCAGCCAAAGCAGCGTCTCATGAGTTTCTGAAGCGCGCTTCACAAGCAGCATCTGCTGGAATTGGGAAAACAAAATTTTTGCTGCTTGACGCACCACATCAACCAATCAGAGAAGCTGATCTGGGATCTGGGCGGGAGGTGGACACAGCCCTGCTGATGTAGAGGTTACTATGAACACTCAACTGAAACAGTTTATAAAAGCCTAAATTAACTTAAAATTGTGAAACCTGCCGGCAAAATATGTTTATTTTTATTTTTCTGATGACAGCAGTTTGTATCACACACAGTCGAAACGAACAGTAGGGGAAAAACACCTACCAGGTGAGCTGAGCTGAGGCAGCTGCTGCGAGGGATTCCCAGTGACGGCGCACTGCTGGTATGTGGGGGTCTGCGGCTCTGACAGCGAAATTATATTTAAAGACTGGATTGTAATCTTGATGAACTTACTGCACAGATGATGTTTTCAGACGTACCTTCTCACATAAAAACATTAAAACTCCTTTTTACTCACTTATAACAGCAAATATAGCAAAAAAGCTCTCTGACATTGAACACAGGAGCAGCAGAAGCATCAGACGCACCTGGACACACTTTACTGGACGCGCTTCTGCAGTGTCAAAGATGCAGTTCAAAGACGCATGTCTGATCTTAATGTGTGCAGGCATCAAAAATGAACCAGCAGGTGTTTTTTTTTGCTGCGGAAAATGCATGCGGTGCAAACATAGCATTAGTCTCTATATATCAGAATCTTTATTTTCCCTTCTGACCTCAATGTGACTTTTTAAAATGCATATTTAAACTTAGACTTCCTTCAGCTTTAGTTTAGAGAAAGTTATTTTACGCTGCTCCTGGGGGCTGAGCATTATAAGGTTGGCAAAGCTGTTTAGAGTAAAGAGAGAACTGGTAGGTTACATGCATCAGGTTGAATCATGCTGGTCAGAACTGGAAGAGAAATGACAGTGTTCTTTTTTTTGTCGTTTTGCTTTTATTATTAGAATTATCCCAAAAAATGTGGATAATTACAAGCATAGTGGGGTTACATGAGCACCTATAAACCCCAAACTAACCAAAAAAGGTACTCAAGTAAAGTAGAACTACTTCAGCATTATATTACTCAAACAAAAGTAAAAAGTATTCATCCAAAAAATTACTCAAATAAAAGCAAAAAGGTGGTAAAAAAGTTACTCAAGTGCTTTTTGAATCATATTGTCTGATTTAATGTTTACCAATTATGTAGTCAGACAGACATTATGGGAAAGATCTGATATTTTAAAGGCTAGAATAAAAAAAAAAATAAAAAATACAAAAAAAAAATGTTACAAATATACAAATCTATGCTGAAGAAATCCTTTTCTAAATATTTTTTCCCCACTGCCAATGTCTTTTGTTTATAGTTTTATCACCTGATCTCTGAACGGCTCAGGTTATTTACAGTGGAACGAGTAGCCAGAGATTCTACCGAACTACGAGAAGTGATACTTCACAAGAATATTACTTATGTAAAAGTAGGAAGTATGATGCAAGAAAATTCCTTTGAAAATGTTTATTAAATGCAACTATGCAAATCTCACCAGCTACTACCCACATCTGCGCTTTCAGGATTTTCTGTAGAATTGAGATGGAGACTTTATCACCAAGTTGTTTTTAGATGGTTACTATTGTGCACGAATGCAAACATATCATCAACCCAAAGCATTGGTTTAGTTGTTCTATGCAGGTCGGCTCAAAGACATGTTTGGATAAACCCTCCTTTACCGGGTAAAGCTCTGTCTACTGACTGCCTCCATGCAGCTTCTACGTCGTAAAATCGCTCTTATTACCTTCCATACATCATAGCATGTTTTCTGTTGGGCTAAAAATAACTGTCCTTAAGCAGAAGAAGCTCCTATGAACTTATGCTGCACATTTCTAAAATTATACAAACACAAACAAACCCTGAAACACATCAAATATCCCAATAAATCTCTGTATTAAAAAGAATCTGAATTTTCTCCCTTTTTACCTGCTTACATTTTGCTCTAATGTGCCTCATTTTTCTGTTTAGCACTTCCTCAACCATCAACAATAACTACATCAGGAGTAGTTAGGTAAATTATAAATATATGTCACTACGTTGATAAAAATGTTACTGAATGAAAGGTGAAAAGTTTAATTTTTTTCCTCTCATTAGTAACCCGCAATACCAGCTGCAAAGTATCCCCATCAGCAGAAGAATAAATTCCAGTTTTTCATTATTGCTCCAATTTGTTTTAATCCATCCGACATGAATGCAATGGAGAGTCACAGATGAAATATTTTTGTTTATACTAAATAAAACAAATCAGGTTCAAACAATGCAGCGTTTGTTTAAAAAAGAGCCGTTTCTTATATTTGGTATTTGCAGATGTCGTCCACAATAAACTGAGTTTATCAGCAGCTGCCAAAAACAGCAAACTGCAACAAGAAATCAGCATCAAATCTGGAAAGGACCAGAATTAAACGAGGATAAGGCAGCCAGCATACACTAAAAAATTAATCCAACGTTTCTGCAGATCTTCAGTGAAAGCTAAATATTTTACAGCCTAAACTCGTCCCATCTCTGCGAGCTGAGAGGTTCAAACATTCATCCCACCCTCGTTCCTTCAAGTCAAACTCGCTCTCTGTTCAGAAACAAAAAAAAGAGAAAAAAACGACAAGACAATGAAAACAGCATGAGCACATCTCTGGCGTCAGACCAGCGGCGCAGAGATCATTGAGCTCAGAACAAAAAACAGACTCTTTAATAACTCCACAACTATTCCGTAGACGCTTTAAACCCGGTTTAAGCTCTGATTGGCCCAGATATTATTGGCATTACTAACACATGTGTTAGCGGTGATAAAAGCCTTTATGAAGTGAAAACAAACAAGGAACAATCCGCTCCTCGTGACAGGGAACCATTCAGAAAACATGCTGTCCTGATTAAAGAAAAGCAGCTTTGGAAAAGCACCGAGCAGGAACACAGACCCGACCCGACCAGACACACCGGCTCAGAAAATTCTGATGTCTACAAGTTGAGTTTTTATTCCTTACGTACATAAATTACACTTATTGCTCATTTGAATCCATTTTAGTGAAAAACTCACTACTGAAAACAAGGTATTTGAAAAGCAACAGAGAGATCGGCTCTTATAAATACAGATTGGTCAAATAGACCTATTTAAATTAAGATGATTTAACTAGGGCTGCAACCAACGATTATTTTGCAAATCAATTAATCTAATAATTTAGATTTAAGACTTCCTTAAAGAATTTTTTTACGAAATTAAACCAGGCTAAACTAAAACGTTTCCACTTAAGGAGTTCTGGATAAAGCATGTGGTCAGACAAAAAAGTTTATTTTGTTTTTTTTTTTTATCTTAAATGCAAAATGTTTGTGTATTTTCATAATCTTGGTATAATTACTGCTCTAAATGGGTTGCTCTGTCAGCTAAAAACAGGTTTTAGAGTCTCTATACTCCAAATTAGTTGATTATTTCAATAATCGATTAATCACCATTAATCCGCTAAACAACTTAAATTTTCTATACATCATATCTTTTTATGTTCTAATTAGCCTACTTAAATAAAAGGCAATAAAAAGTGATCTCTACCAGCAGAAGAAATTTATTTATTCCATAAAGTTTTGACATTCAAAAGGACACAGATGAGTCAGTTTTTAAATATTATTGATCGTTTCTAGGGATTCAAATCTTTTCACTTTATCTGATTCTGATGTTTAAATTTGGAACAGATACTGTTTTATTTTTCCATATTAGAAATCTGTTTAATTTAATGTTATCACCATTAAAATTTAAGAAACTTTCATAAACTCCTCTCTGCAAGCAAGTCTATGTGTGGTTGTGCGCATATACATTAATATGATGTCAGAAGTTTTGGCATCAGCTTCCAGCTTTATCATAACCAAATACATTTTTGAATGAAAAACTGAACAAACCAGATGAAATTATGTTTTTTTTTTTGTTTTTTTTTTTATCTGCTCCCAAATCCTCTTCCCTCCTGAGGGACACAGGATGAATATGCAGTCAGGCAGTACAGCGATTGGGATGCAGGCTGCGTTAAATGACACTGATGTGTGACTTCCGTGTTTACGCAGCCAGTGATTCTTTGCTGCACTATTTCATGTCTCTTTCATGCAGCCGCCATGACTTTTCACTTAGCCTTTGTTTCCTCTCTTCGTATTTCTGCAGGATTAGTTTTTTTTTTTTTTTTTTATGGGAGAAATACAGCACTCTCCCTTCTGCACTCATGGTTGTAATTGGTCTGCTACCTTGAACCCGCCCCTTTATACGTGTGCGTTCATAGATTCATTATCACTTCAAGCTGGATTAAGTTAGTGAGTTTATAGCCAGCTTGGTATTGCTGCTGATCCTGATTGCAATTGTTTTGGTTTTGTTAAACTGGATAGGCTGGGAGTAATCCTGCTGCGTTGAGCTCGCTTTGTGGTACAGGCATCAAGTAAGGAGATTATTAATCAAAGAGGATGCCAAGAGGACAGAGAACTCTGGAGGAGCTGCAGCGATCCATGGCTCAGATGAGAAACTGTACAGGTTTGGGTTTTAATACGGAGGGCAAGGAAATAAGGCAATGAGAAAAAGAAAAACATTCAAAAATTGCAAGGAACAGCTGATTAGAAGTGATGGCTGAAGCTAAATGCAGGGCAATACGGCAAGAAGACCTGATAGACTCTGGAGAAATGATCTCCACTAGGAGGCAGAGGTGCACCAGAACAACAACGCAGAACCAGAGCTTTAATTTAAAAGGTTTAGATGAAACCATGTTTTTCTGTGTCCTAAAGTCCAGAATCCATTTTATAATCTGAGGTTCACAGATAAACTCTAACTAATATGATTTTGAGCAATTCTTCCTTTAAAAAAAAAGAAAAAGCAGAAGAGTTTCCTATGAGGAACTGATTCAGGAGGGCCGGATGCAAATAGCGTGCACTACTCTGTGTTGGTCGATCACATGTCATCCGGAAAAACTACATGGGTTTGCGGTTATAGCATGGCGAAATGTGAAGAAGTGTGTCATTTCATTACAAGAAACTACATCCATGCCAAAGGAATCCTCAAAACAAAATCTTAAAATGTACCACTACCACCACCAGAGGGCGCAACTCCCTGGACAGACATGCCTCCTCTTTTAAAAAACACCTCCACCCTGATCCCATAAAGGTGAACCACCTCTGATTTCTCTTTTCTTTCAGGGTTCACAAGTGATTTCTGGCACAGCTGTGAGTTTTCACAAATAAAACTACACATAAAATGTCTAAAATTCTCCTTGTACTACTGTTTTTGAAATTATGACGATGGACAAACTCCGCTTTAGTTGGAGGATCTTAATGTGCATTTTTTTTCAAATGAATATCAAGTTTAGAGAAAAAGCTGTTAAATAACTCATCTGGCCCCGGTTAAATATGCTGGGACGACTTTGCATTTTGGTGGCCCCCAAACTGTCCGCCCCTTTAAAAAGCTTTTGGAGGCACCCCTGCACAAGATGGAAGTGAAATTACAGCAATTTTTTTTGTTCTTAGAAATGAATCTAAATTTAAATGGAGTCATTCACTGTTGCTCAAGTCGTGAGTTCTTTTAGAAATGTCCTTCTTCTGACTGTGGACCATCACTGCCTGCAGGAGCTGCCATCATCACAGGCGCAGCTGATTTCCATCATAAATAAGCTGCCTTTCCTCTCCGCAGGATGGAAGCAGAACAAGCACCAGTTCCTTCCTCATGTTCCTCTTTCTCTGGTTCCAAGCTAAATAAATCATACAAGATGCAAACAAACTGATTACAACCGATTATTAGTGAAAGTGTTGGTAAAAATGTAGCATTTTCTCTTTAAGGACCGGGCCTGCAGACCCAAACACTGAGTCTCCTCCACAGCAGAGCTGAAACGCCCTAAACCTTCAGCCACTAACAGGAGAAACACAATAAGACGGTTATTGATAAACAGTCATGATAAAATATCATGACGTTGGACCAGGATATAATTCGCAAAGGCTTTTTTCTCGCAAATCACGGTCAGGCGAACCTTTTTCCACACAGAAGCTGCCTTTTCCTTCCCATTGCAGACTCACCTCATTCGGTAGAAGCGGGTCTCCAGCGGATCATGGCCGATCAGGACGAACAAACCCAGAATGTTGGTGTTTAAAGGCGGCTTGTGCTCATTGTCGCAGCGGCGCTCCTCTGCAGCCAGCGGCTGCTGTCCCCTCCTCTGCCTCGGAGATGTGTTCAGTGTTTGGGTCGGAGGAAAAGTGATGTCATTGCGTGAAAACTGCCAAACCCGCCCCATTTTCTCCCCGGCTTTAAGGTGGCTACAGACTACGGAAGAGGATTAGGGCCACTGGAAAAAAAAAAAATACAAAAAAACAAAAAAATATTTTTACATTTTATTTCAGTTTAATATGGGAAGAAAGTCAGAATTCTGAGATCAAACTCAGAATTTTGAGAAAAAAGTCGGAATTATGAGATTAAAGTCGGAATCCCGAGATTAAGGTTAGAATTCTGAGATTAGAGTTGGAATTCTGAGATCAAAGTCAGAATCCTGAGAAAAAAATTCAGAATTCTTAGATCAAAGTCAGAATTCTGAGAAAAAAGTCGGAATTCTGACATTAAAGTTGGAATCCTGAGATTTAAGTCGGAATTCTGAGATTGAAGTCGGAATTCTGAGATTAAAGTTTGAATTCTGAGAAAAAAAGTCAGAATTCTGAGATCAAAGTCATAATTTTGAGAAAAAAGTTGTTTTTTTTCCTCATATTATACTGAAATAAAATCAAAAAATCTGGTAACCTTTTTTTTTTTTTAGTGGACCTAATACTCTTCCGTACCAGACAGAGCTTCACTGTAAACCTACAAACTTTAAGTGGGTCAAGAGTTGGATCAGAGTACATTCCTGCATCCTTTTTTTAAATTTATTTCAGAAATCCAGAATTAAATGGACATGAATCTGGTTTATGTTTTTGACATATTTTGACATAAGATATGCAATAAACTTGTCCAAATATAAATCGTGTAACAAAAAAAAAAGCTATCTCTAAAAGTTAAATCATTTGGCATTTATCATCTAGTAGGGAGTTATAAATTAGGTGGAGTTATTAAAGGCTCCACTTTTAAACCACTTTTTTCCCTACATGCTGCCCTCAAGTTTTAATCCCCATAACAAAAAGATACGTTTATCAGGTAAAGCACAACTTTACACTTACCTTTCAATTGATTGGGTCTTTCTTTTAACACAAAAGGCAATTAAGTCAAATATATCAGACACTACATACTGAGGCAGTTCCAGAAAAATGTCATGGTGTTGGCAGGGAGGGACTGTTCAGCAGTGAAAGGTGGCTGAAAACTAATAGGTGCTGAAAACCAGTTTGAGGTCAATCTATAGATTATAATGAACCAACAGGAAAATAAATGAAGCACATCTATATTTCCCAATAAATATCTAAAGAAAAGACTAGATTTTCATGAGGCCCTTACAGATTAAACAATTCAGATATTTATACATCTGTGCTGTTTAAATTAATCTATGGCTCTACATTATATAGAAGTTAAAATGGTAAAGTTATTCTTCATCCTTAATTACACAGGAGACTCATTGACGACTGCAAACGGTCACAGATAAAACATGGTAAACTAATTCTTAAAAGAAGATAAATCCCTATCATATATCTTTGTTTTAAACAGAGTTTGATTAATTAATTTCTGTGTTTAAGTTTCTGCTTCAAATATTAACTATGTCAGCATAGGATATTCAATGTGATGGTATCACTGCTGCCACCATCTGGTGTGGAGAGGAACTACATGTTCCAGAGAGTCTGAATTGCATGCATGGTAATAAACAAAGTATCATAAGTATTAGTGTTAATTAAACAAGTAGAAGTATAGTTTTTACTGTTTAAAAACACTTTTGTAGAAGTTACGGTATCAACTGAAGCTTTTTACTCAAGTCTAAAAGTACAATTTTTTTTTAACTACTTAAGAGTATAAAAGTAATACAGGAAAAATTTATTTTTTTGTACCAACTGGCCATAACGGAAATGAGCTTAAATGAAACTAAACTAGTGCGACTATTTTTAAAATTTAAGGACATAGATGTAAAAAGTTGTCTAAAAAATTATTACTCCACTTAAGTATAAATAGCCAAAAATTCTACTTAAGATAACAAGGTATTGCATTTTGTTACTCAACACCTGTGGAAATAAAAAATGGGGGGTGGCCATGGTCCCTCATCTAGCGCTGCCTCAGAATATTAACAGTCTAGTTTTTCTTTTTTTTTTTTTGTCACATAACTGTTTCGGATTAACTGGATTTAATGTCAAAGACAACCAAGGTAAAAAAAAAAAAATGTAATTGATTAGACTTGACCAAAAAGATCAAAAGCAACATTTAAGATCATACCACAGCTTCTCACATGATTATCAAATCAGATGCTTTTTAATCCGACTCCATTAGGAAAATAGATCTTAAAAATCACCATAAATCACGGGATGGTTTTGGCCCAAAAAAAATCTGAAAGTTGGATGCTGGTGATAAATATTTAAATCATTGAAGTCATCAGAAAAAAATGACCTAAACCAGACTTAAACCAGGGAAGGTAGCGTTCAGTTTTTAAGCAGAAAGCTTGTAAAATCCTAAAATGAGTCGAAGATGTTGAGTAGTTTCAACTGATGCAAATAAATACAAATAAATATCTATTAACTTTTCTATAAAGGTAATTGTCTCATTCTGTTTATATCCAAGGCTTTTATTTGAAATATTGTTTTATTTTAGGAGTTGTTGAAACTGAATCATTGCATTGAGGAGATCATTGGGTCTCTCAGGGTAACTGACATCCACATTTCAATGACATAACTTTTAAGTGACTGGTCATCTTCATTGCCCCCTCATAACCTTCAAAAATGTATCATCTAATTTTCAGTTATTGTGATTAATGCACTTTTCTAGAAGAGCTCAGTGAAGTGAGCAGCTACATCCTGTAACAGAGGCTGTGTAATTAAAACATTTCCATGCTTAATCAACCAGCACTAGTCTGTCGCATAGCTGCAGCCCTTATGATAGCTTACCAGAACTGCAGCTGATGAGATAAATTAGGATTGTGGTGTGACTGTTAGGTAAAACTTGCATTATTAAAGAATTCAGCTTTTTTATTTCAGCTTTTTTATTTCACTGGTACAGCAGTGATGTACCAGTGCTTCAAACCATTTGAAGATTCAGGAGGAATCATTATGTCTTATCAGTCTGAAAAGATCAGTTGTTACCAAAGTATGCAGAGAAACACAGGGAGCTGTTTGTGCTTCCTTCCTCACCCATCATTTATTTCAAACAAACAAACACATAAGTACCATAAGGTATTTTAGATTACCGAATGATCGGTATGCTTAACCTAATAAAAGAAACAAAGGCAGTTTGTGGAGCAGGTTCATCGAGGAGCATCAGCTGCTACCATGGCCACGTCTTGCACTGAACTGTCAGTAGCGTCGTCTTCTCCTCCACCTACGTCCGACACCGCCTGAGGGGAGGAAAAGATGACTCAGCACATTTTTTAGGCAGTTACAAGAACGGAAAAACATTTGCATACATCTGATAGCTGAACTAAGATGGACTAAACATTTTTTAATGTTCATTTTCTCCATCAGTACAGCCAACACTTAAAATGAACCACAATTCAGCTTATTTTATAACTTTGGATCATGAATCAAAGAGAAAACAGTTCCTAAATACGCACTTCAGAGGAAACAATGAGATATTTTAGAACCAAGAACCTTAAAAGAGAAGGTTAGAAAGCAGGTCTGGTCTATCATCTTAATACCAAAAGCAGATGATAGATAAAGAGTAGTTTGTGTGCACTATGGATTTTTTATGTTTTTTTTTCTATTGTT
This sequence comes from Cyprinodon variegatus, assembly GCF_000732505.1. Classification (NCBI taxonomy): domain Eukaryota; kingdom Metazoa; phylum Chordata; class Actinopteri; order Cyprinodontiformes; family Cyprinodontidae; genus Cyprinodon; species Cyprinodon variegatus. The sequence continues at coordinate 187,580 of NW_015150681.1, read as the reverse complement.
CTTCAACAGCCACACTCTAATGCAAAATGGAAATTTTGAACAGATTTAGATTATCCGTCTTTTCCAGGATGCATTGCATTTCACAGACAACACAAATGATAAAAGCTAATAACTGAATAGTCAAAGAGAAGGGAGAAAATGTTTTGTCTTGTTTTATTGACAGAAAAACGTGGTAACTATTAAAGATCACAGTGCACCAGTCCAACTTGAAACTAATATTTGACCTGATCATCCATGATGCCATCCACATCTCGTTCTGAAAGCTCCTGCCCCGAGGTGTCCAGGTCCACCTGGTCTGGGTCTTCTCCTGTTAAGATGTCCATTGGAGCCTCAGCAATGGCTCTGATGGTCTGGTCCTCCAAGGCGAGGGCCGTGTCAAACTGCAAAGGGGAAGGAGGGCCCTGCATCCCGTCCCCTTCCACATCCAGGTCCTTCAAAAACACACACTTTATCAAGACTTTATATGTGAAAATAAAACAAGTACATGCATCAAAAAGTCTATGTTCCAAGCGTCAAATATGGTGAATGACTGTAAACATAGTAGCACAGGTCAACAACTCGCCATTGCCCCCTACTGCCCAAACAAAATAGACTTGAGGATTTTAAGGATTAGCCCAATGCAAAATATAGCAATAAAAATTTTATTTGCAGATTAAGTATTTATGATGCAAACTAAATACATTTGAAAATAAGCAAACATTTGATAAGACTAGTTTCAGATTAGAACAATTAGCAAAGTGAACTCTGATAACAGGTGAACCTGCGTAGAGTTAAAATCCTGCAGAAAACTGCTCTTTGTACTGTGCTTTAGCTAAAGCGCCCAGATGTTTGCAGCTGAGGGACAACAGATGTACTTTAACAATATGGGGGTGATGTCCTACTTTATTTTTTAAGGAAACCAACATTGTTAGATTTAGGGATGTTGGTTTTCCATTCACGGGTTTGAGTTAATTGATCTCACCATTTATTGATCAGCTGGTTTCTTTGGCATCATAGTGTTAACATGCAGGCTGCATTATTGACTGGATACAAAATATAAGATTTTCTCAAAAAAATTTTAACTTAGGATTGATAAATAGAATAAAATATGTGAAACAATTTTAAGCCCCTACCAACAGAGATGTAGATCTATCATTCAAAAATCAGACGCTCTGACAGGAAGCGTACCATTAGCCATGCTTCCAAACGTGTGGTTATTGTTGCACTTGAAGGAATGTTAAAAGTTTTCTCCATTAAGTATCTAACTGTAAAATGCACCAGGAATCATTTGTTAATTATTTTTTTTCCACATTAAAAATGTTTTGTATACAACCCGTTTTACTTTCATCTCATCTCTGCTCTTTAAGCTCATCTGGTTGAGGGCAATGGCTGCTACTGAGGTAAAAATGGAAGCTGCTTGTTAACTGGGGGTGTATTGTTAAAAATGTGGAGATCTGACACATGTGTCACACTATAATTTACCCAAATACATTATCAATAAAAGCTATTTTATAATATAGCTCTGGAAAACCTGATGAGATCTGGTTGCACTGCGGCAGCTGGTGCAGAAAAGCTGAATAATGGCCTCTAAGGCCTTTCTGCCATGTTTCCATACAAACGTCATGCGAACTTAAATCGAACTTTTAAAATGTTGAAAAAAGAAAATGCGAATTAGACATGTTTCAATCAGGCGATGAGAAGTGTAGGCGAAGTGTAATGTCATAGGTTTATTTTAAGCTTGGCTGTAATAAACGGGAAATGGTGGTAGCAAACTAGCGCTGACCATGGATCTGTAATGGACCATGGTTTAATGTTTTGCAATCGGGAAAGTTGAATTAACTTTATCATACCAGCTAGTGTAGGTGATGCTACATGTTGTCCGGAAACGTTGAGAAAAATGTGTTTCTAAGGGGACACTGGCAGAAAAGGAGCTGATCAGTCATGTGATGTAAATATTTACATCAAAACGTATTCAACAAAATTGTTTCCATTTTCTCTTATCTGCATTTGCCTTTTTCAAGTAAAAAAACATCTTAAGTTAGGGTAGAAACGTTTGCTCAATGTATTAAATTGATTTTGCTGTTTGCATCAAGCACTTCTAATGCTATACTTAAAAATGTGGATAAAAACATGTATTGTCTGACTGCTCAAGAGCAAACATCTGCACACTATTCTGGACGGCGACCACACTACAACCCTGATCGGTTTTAAATCTAATTAACCTTTATTAGTATATTCATGGTTAGTTGATTATTCGTTTGAATTCCTGATTAAAATAAAAGAAAAGATCTGAATTAGTTTCAGACCAGATTATAAAATATTTATTTTTCAAATATGTAAACAACAAACAAATGTAAATTTTCTGCCGTGTCAATAACTTTTTTAAACTCAGTTTGTCAGATTTTGAACGTTCCTACTTTCCCATTCTGCTTCCTGGGGAAAAAAAAAAAAAAAATCTTATGATCAGTTTCCCAAGCTGTAATAAGGGTTGTTATTGATCAGTCATCCATTCCTCACTAAAAAATTTGTTAAAAAAAGATCATAGGCTTGTAACCCAGTGAATGCTACATACGTCGCTGAACTCCAGGGGGAGGCTCTCAGTGGGCTGAAGCTCTGCTGCACTCAGGTACATATCTTTGCTGGTGGGGGTAAAGTGCTCCGGTGGTGGAGGTTCCTGCTCAGGCTGGTACATGGGTGGCGGCAGGGTGAGGTGGAGAGGACAGCGAGGATCATCGGATTGACCCATGTGGACAGTACGGTCGCATGGAGCATCTTTCAGACCCGGGCAGATTTTAAAAAGCACCTGATTGCTGTCCTGGCAGATGTCTGAGAGCCGCATCATTAAGGACAATCAGCTAAATTTACATAGAGACACGTTTAAGAATAACAAACCAGAAAAAAAAAAAAAAAAAAACCTAAATCAGCAATAAAAGCTTTTATTTGACTTAACTCTAGTAGGAGTATTGTAGTTTAAACAGAAAATATTGCATTTTAATGTGATCTTAAATACAATAAGTACTTATATTATACAATATACTTTGTCCTAAATATAAAAATATAAGTTTAGAAAATGTTCCTTCCAACTGAATTGATTAATCCCTTTTATCTTGGGAAAAATCAACAGACCATGGGAAGGTTTTATTTAGGCTCCCTTTTAAAAAAACTAACAGCTACTGCAAGCTGCTGCTTCTGATCTGAGCCAAAAGAAGGAGAGAAAAGAAAGGAGGCGGGTGCAGCTCTCTAGTTTGACTTCACAGATGTGGGGTTAATTACACAGAAACACAAGACACTGCAAAGCACAGCTGAAGCAGTCTGAACAGTTGTACTCTATATGAAAACAACTAAAGGATACGAGAGAGACAGTGTCTGGCCATCGGGAGGCTGGGATTAGTACATCGGACTCCATCGATGAAGGCCATGCATATTTCACTCACTGCTCTCATGTGGAGCTACAAGAAAAATATCAGAAGACAAAATAATGAAACTAAACAAAAACAATAAGAGAAAGGCACAAAAAAGTAAAATAAACCAAGATTTTAGCTCCTCCTGCTAACCATGAACTTCTGATCAAAATAAGCTTCTATAAAGAAAATGGATTATAAGGATGTAGGAACCCACACGCCCATTGATTGTCTCCACCTTACACATTAAAAATAAACTTGAGGTATTGAAAAATGTTCAAATTATCCAAGTCACCAGAAAAGATGAGATACTAAAAAAACTTTCATTTTATTGTGAAGAAGCTTTTTGCCTGTTGATAAACATTAAATAAATGTTTGAAAAATGTAACAGATAAACCTTTTTTTAAAGAATGAATTTGCACTGACAGAAAGCCTTTACTTTCTCTTAAAGGATGCTAAAATCCTGAGTCATACATGAACCCTCAGAGCCACTGAACTCCTTGTGTAGAGCACATCGTTCCAGGTTCAGGCATGGTTGCCTTCCCCAGTTTGTGTGTAATGATTTGTTTACCTGAGAGGCTCCTTCTGTCATAGCCTGCCTCCTCTCCCTGAGCTGTCGATGCAGGAGGGCTTCTACACCGTATCGACGACGGTATCGACGCAGAGCCTTGAGTTTCTTCAGGTTCTCCCTCTCCTTGATAGAAAGACCTTCGGGCCCTGTTAACAAACTACTTCCTGTCACCAAAAACAAAATAGAGCTTATGAAAGGACACCAAATGATTGCATTCCTTCAAATGCTGAAATTGGTTGCCTGTTTTTTACCTAAAGTTTCATGCTCCAGTTTACGGTTTTGCAAATATCTGCGCTTTTTCTCCTTAAGCAGATGCTGAAGACGTTTAAACTGGTCAATATAGAGTGACTGTAGCCTGATGAGCTTTTCTCTGGTGATCAGTGCCACTTCCTCTGCTGTGTAAACCCCTGCATGTCTGCAACACATAAAACGGTAACAAATTATTCATATGTCAGTACACAAGTTAAAAAACATTAAACATGCTGTACTTGTAAAGTCAAATTGTTTGTTTTTCTTCCTTCGTTAAGGTTAAGAGCCTTGTACAATAATGCTCTTAATATTGTTTTTAAGTACAAGTTAGATAACCAAAACACATCTGAATTATTTATCTTACTTCAGTGGATCTTCATGATCGCTGTCGACACTATCAGCCTCACTGTCTGGATCTCCTCTCCAGGTCTGGTCCAACACCAGGGGGCTCTGCTCCTCTTCACTCAGACTTTCTTCATCTGCAACACAAGGACAGATTAGATGACCAAATATGTAAAACATACCGCATCCAAATTTTATTTAAGATCCTAAAGTAATGTCTGCACCTTTGTATGAATTCGCACTAAAGGTTTTACCTAAAATGCGGCTGGCCTCAGAGTTTCCTCCGTCCAGACTGTGCGTCTCAGATCGACTGGAGCAGCTAAGCTGGGATAACAAAGCCTCTGGAGTCGGGCCCGAGGAAGCCTTTCTCATCTGAGCTCGTAGAGCCATCGCATTCCGACGAGCATGTTCAGCACAGAACGTCACCCTGCAGGAGGAAAAACACATAAGAAGGCACAATACATTGAAAGGTTTTAGTTTGGGAATCAGTCAGCACCTAAGAAGATGGAACGTGATCTTTGACATACCCGTCTTTCCTCTCTGCCTTAGGAGCAGGTTTGGGACAGCGCTTGCCATTCTTTGCAGAGACATAGCTACATTGTTTGTATGGTGCGTTTTTGTCCTCCAGAATGTGCTTGATACAGAACTCGAAGCCCTCCAGACGAGGCTGTGAACATGGTCGTTGGGTGAAGGAGCAGGCCAGGGGCTCCTGAGGCCGGGCCGTTTGAGTCACCCGGTTACGACTCGAGGGCAAAACATGTATTCGTATTCTGTTCATTTCAATCTAAAGAAAAAAGGAAACCATTTTATGATACTCTCAGCATGAAAACAAACAACAACAAAATGGTACAAAAAAAATTCAAAATCAAAAAATGTAAATCAGGACTTAACACACAGATTGTCAAAAGCGAATCATCTACCCAACGTGGTTGGGGGAAAAAATGGTGAAACGACTAGGGTGCCACTATAGCTTGGATTGTTGATTAAGTCTATGCTAGGTCAGTTGAAGAGGTTTCGGAATACACCCAGAATTACAGTGAGTTGTGTAGGAGGCTATAGAGGTTGCAGTCCAACTAGGATGGCATCAATCTACCAATAAAACATCATAAGGAACACAAGCTTTATCACAAAGTGGGTACCGTTTAATGAGCTGAGCTTTGGTCTTATGCATCAAATTAATGACCAGATGTGTGAATGTTTTATGTAGTGTTGCACTAATGCCATTTTTTTTTGTCCCTGATACCAATACTCAAAACCTGGCTGTGAAGTATCGGTCAATACCGATACCATCTGTTTGAAATTGATGTGCGTGTGTGTATATATATATATATGAAGGACTACATCATACTTGGATATAAAATAATTGCCATCATGCATTGGAATTTATCATCTCTGATCCCATTTTTTTTTCTCCCCATGTTCATTTTTCCTGCATATGGAAGCTCCGATTAGGCAGGGTAATCTGATCTGTGCAGACCCCCCACTCCTGTCTCTGTTCAACTAAAGTTAAAACCATTTATATTTGACTTGGACATAGGGCTGGGTGATAATTCAATAACGATATATATCGATCGATAGACGTGTGGCGCAATAGAAAAAAAGAGGGTCAATAAAAGTTCGATAAAGAAAAGCAGTTTTCCTTCCTTCTCATTGTAGCCTAGCATGTAGGTTTATGCTAGTCACTACTTCCTCCCAACGTATCGCAATTGCGGACCCAGGCACGCCGTCACAAAGCGCCGCCCTCTCAAACCACAACACAGAGCACATGTATGGGAGAATTATCCTGCCATAATGCAAGAGCACATAATTTCAATTTGAGAAAAGAATTTCATCTTCTTGCACTCAAAACTTATAATGCTCACACTCAAAACATGCGCTCTCTCTCAAATCTGTTTCTTCTCTCAGATTTAATGCTTCTTGCACAGACATTTTCTCCTCTCGCTTGCCGCCTCCTCTTCACGCACAAACCGCGCTCTGCACGAGTCTCAGATACGCTCGCAAACCCGTAGGCTCTGTTTGCGGATTTTTTTTGCTCTCTCTCGGATTGCAGTTGGATCGTCGCCTAGCAACCTTTCCAGCCAATAGAACGACAGCCTCGGAAAGGGTGCGCTTGTTTAACCCTACTGAAACTTCTATTTACAGTAGTTTTGTGGCTCGATTCAGCAAAGTTCAGTACTTATGGATAACCCAAATAATTCTGAATTAATTTTAAACAATTAGCGGTTTGTTATGTACAAAAGCAAAGAACCGACATATTAAATTATTATCATTAAATACTTTGTTAGTATTGATTTCTGTATGTAGGGGGAAAAATACATTTTTTACAAAAAGTTAAAATGTTGGATAGTTATTTCCAATTATTATTATGGTGTTGTGTCCAGTCAGCTTTCTTATTGACGTGAACACCCAGGTATTTCAAACTCTCCACAGTTTCTATGTCATCACCATCGCCTTGGTCTAACTGGGGTTTAAACACAGGTGTTTTTTCTCACAACAGTCCACAAAGTCTATGATGACTGACCGGTACTCCAGCTCATTCCCCTCAGACACACAGCCCACAAGGTGAAGGTGTAGAGGGTGAAGAGAAATGGAGACAGGACGGTGCCGTGGAGGCCCCAGTGCTGCAGCTCTGACTGATAGCCTTGCAGCCACAGGGCTGTCAGTCAGAGAAAATCCTGACTTTGATTTTCTTATAGAAGTCAGGAGAAAAAGATTTCTCTTCGAGGGTCAAGTCATCCGCGCCTCTGAAAATTAACGATCTCACTCTTAACTAAATCTAAAATTTGAGGTCTGATTAAACATGATAAAATTTAAATAAATACCTATTTTTATATCATAATACAGTACTTGTTATTAACCTGCTGATATAGCCAACAAACCGCATAGTTAGTCCAATGAAAAGCTCCTTTGAGGTGAAAACGGTGGTGGCTTTCAGAAGACATAAGTCTCCTTTCCTTGTAATGTCCTACTTGAGCTGCGATTGGACTCCAATTTCGGACCAATTGTCCACCCATCCAACATTTTAAAACATCCATAACTCACTGACTGGTTAAAACGTAGAGATTTGCCAGATTTTGCAGTGCAAAAGGTTGAGGGTTCAGTCCCAGCTGTGGCTGAATTGGTTATTGTTGCCTTAAATGTTTTTCTATTTTTTTTAATCACTTGATGGCCTATGATATCAAAAATTGTACAATAACTTATTTAACTTATTTATATATTTTACAGATACTAGCCTATTATGCTGTTTGACACGTAACTTATTAATCTTATTAATCTTCACGTAATTTATTTTATGGCATCTTTCTTTTATTTAGATCAGCTCATGTGTGCTCCTCCTTGCTCTTGTTCTGGTTTATTGTCTGATTTTAACAGAAGTTTTATCAAATGCAAGCGATTACCCTACTCGGCCAATTAATTAAGCAAACCACTTAATGCAGGAATGTCGCTATTACTGTAAATAGCGGTGCTTGAATGCTATTGTCAGAGAACAAGAGAGTAAACTGTCTGTTAAACAACCGCGTCAACTCAGAATGCTAAGGTGATCGTTACTGTGCCCTGCATGGTGACAAACACCAGGCCTGCATTTTAATGAATTCATAAGGCTGTGCCTGATGAAGATGTTAACTACAGTCCTACAATAGCTATATTTCTATATTTAATTGTTATGTAACCGTGTGACCAGGCCAATTGTCCCCTTCTGTTTTTTTTTTAAGAGAAAAGTAATTTTTCTGCAAAAAACAGGAAGAAGCCAAAAGAATGTACTTAAGAAGATTTTAGCACTAAGACCCTCTCAACTGAATCCGGGAAACACGTAAATTGTGTGTAAAACAACCGTGTCACATCTGAATAACTTGCTGAAGTCATTTGTCGTTATTTTTCTATTGATTAGGCTGTAAAACCTGTCTGCTAGTTTAAAGTCTAAATATTTGAATATTTAACAAAAATTATAAGGTAAACTGCTGTGAAACATTTCGCTAATTTCATCGTTACTGTGCACTGCGTGGTGACAAACACCAGGCCTGCATTTTAATTAATTCATAAGGCTGTGCCTGATGGAGATGGTAACTACAGTCCTACAATAGCTATATTTCTATATTTCAGATTAGGCTTTAAAACAATACAAAGTGGACAAAGTGCATGAGAGAAAATGTGTTTATTGTGATGAATGCTGAACAGGTTTACATTAAAAGTCGTTGGGATGATTTGCGTGTTGTGCGGAGAAATTCGTTGATCTTATCAATGCAGTCCTTCATGTCACTCTTTCCCATATCAGGAAACTTTTGCTGCAGTGTTGAAACCACAAAGTCTCTGACATTTTGCGGCAGCGCTCGCTTTCCCTTCACCCCATCCCAGTTGGTGGTTTTGCTCCAGGCCATGTAATGTTCCTCTGTGATGATGGACCTGAAGAGCAGACATCCGTATCTGCCCACCTGGCCGTAGCTCTGGTTGTGTATCTTAGCGAGGTCTTCGGGGGTAACATCACGCAAAGTCACATCTGCGTGTTGACTAGGAACTTCTGACATCTGCAAGGTGGACGACTCTTTTACAAGTGTCGATGTGCATCTGGGCATTGGTCTCTCAGGTGTGAAATCCCTTGACTGTTCACGTAAAGTCGCCTGAATTTCTCCAATCCCAGCTCTCACCTCCTGTAAAATGTCCAGTCCCCCTCTGTGGTTATCCAAGTGGCTGGTCGTTCTGAGGCCTTCAATGTCCTGTTTGAGCTTTTCGTTCTCCTCTTTCAAACGGACAATCGCGGCATCCCTCTCGGCTACTCGCTCAGACACTGCTGCAAGCTGTATTGTTTTCTGAGTCAGCTGCGCTGATCTCTCGGCCAGCTGCGCTGATCTCTCGGCCAGAAGAATTTCCAGTTCTTTTTTTTTTTCCTGGGTCATTGGAGTAAATCTGGGCTTCCCAAAACTCCAGCCAAGTTCCTTCAGGGCCTTTCTCATTGTGCATAACCCTATCGTAATGTTGTGCCTTCGTTGTAGAAGCGATCTCACTTTCCTTGCCGGCAGCGTGTCATCTTGTCTCAGGATCGTGTCAATTATTTCCAACACCTGACTGGTCAGTTTTCGTGGCTTTCTGATTTGCTTCTTCACAGGAGAACCTCGGCAATGACGTCGAATAGTGCCCAATGAAGCTTCAATCCCACTCGTCTCCAGATGTTTGGCGATGGCCGAAGTCGTCCAGCCTTTCTTCCGCAGACTCCTGATGAGCTCACTGACTTGCGCGGTGATCACAGCCATCTCTGACAACAGCATTGAAACACCACTA
>NW_015150681.1:138045-177108 GCF_000732505.1 Cyprinodon variegatus | reverse complement strand
ATATCGTCCAGCCCTACTTGGACATATTATGAAGTCAATAAAATAAATAAAATCTACAAAAAATTGTGTCGGTTGTGATCACCCCCATTTTCTTAATGAGCGCTAAACACCACAACCTCCAGTCCATTTTTCCTTGTCGCCATGTGTTTGCTGGGCTGTGGGACTGCTGTAATCTGCGGACCTCCAAATACAGACCTTCAGCAAACTGGTATGCGCCATACATAGGCTCAAACAACTGATTAGGGCCAATATTTGGCTGGAAATATATTTAAATCGAACATATTTCGAAATACGTTAGTCATTTCGTAAAAAAAGCCAGTTAGAAGTCGTTTTTACCCGCAGTTATTCTCAGTTGTAGACCCAGTTAATTCTAAAGCGGAACCATTTCCCATTCGTATCTTTATTATATAAAAGTGACCTTAATTGGTCTATTATTTGAAGAAAATAAAATATTAAAGACATTTATCGTGATAAAAAATTAAAGTGCCGTTTCAGGAATCCAAATACGCGCGCTACAGGCTTCAATCCGCCTCCTTACAGCGTCACCGTTTCGGTTGAAGAGTCGCCATCTTTGTCTGGCTTTTAGCATCGTGGCTAACTGCTACATTTTGATAGCTTCGAAGCAAAAACAACTGCCCTTTCAACTACGGCCAAACAATTACACCCTGGGGTTTGAATCGTAAAACGCATATAGAACCTGTGCTGTAGGCAGAGCCTTCTTTGTAACTTTAAAACTGCTTACCTTCCAATAACGATGGCGCCGACGACGAGTCCCGAAGTACAATAAACCGAATTCCCAGATCTTTACGACTGCCTCTGTGTAGCCCCGCCCAATCTGGGCGCCAATTGGCCAGAATAAAAAAAAACGCATCAAGGTTCTCATTGGCTCATTCAACTGCCACTTAAATTGTTGCCAACTCACTTTCTTCTCCCCACAAAAAAGTCAAGCACGTTCATTAAAATATTTATTGACTTCCGGAATAAAGCAACCACATTTTATCAAAAACATTGTTCACATATAACTTAATGAAAAAAATCCAATGATTTTATTTCCCGACCTGAGTGTCCATAAAAACACCAAGAAATTAAACATGAAACGTAGGCTATTGTAATTTTTTGCATTGTTAGGTTGCATGAGTGTCTTCCATTCACCCTATATGAAATATAAAATGAGTCTTTCTCACAGCATGTTAATACTTAAACTGAAACAGTTGTCCCAATTCTTTTTTAAATGACAATATATTGGAAATAAACTAGTAGTTTCGCCACTATACATGTAACACTTTAATTTCATTGTAGGTTCACCCACAAAGATAAATATTCAGTGCATTCACCATTTCTGTTAGAACTAAAAGCCTCTTTTCCAGTACATTTATAATTTATGAGGGGAATCAATTAATTTACATGGCTGATTTGTTGTACTGCATCACCATAAACATTATTTTACATAAACTGATAGGAGGCAGATTCAAGTTTGTTTATATGACAAATACCTATATAAATCTTTGTGAATAAAATATACAGCCAATAAATAAATAAAAAAATCTGCCATTTTGCTTAAGAATTCAATTTAAATTCTCCTTGGGACTACATGTTCAAGGCCGTGGGATGGAGGTATGCTCATCTAAGATAGTTTTAGAGGACGTGCAACGTTTTTTGTTTTTTTTAAGAGTGGTCATTTTTGGATAGATTAAAAAAAATATTAATAATCAAGCCTTGGATTAATATCTGTATGTCAGAAGCAATCAGACAATTGCAATACGATTGAAACAGAACAGTGTTAACGCAAGGGATTATACATTGAAACATCCTAATAACCATCAAAGATGACAATACATGTCTGTCCTTCATGACTGTGACTGGGTAGATATGATTAAACCTTTGAAAGATGTGTCTGTTCAGTGTATGAAGCTAGTGTATTTAACAAATAACTGAATATGAACATTTTACAACCATTTAAAACAATGACTGCAACACTTAAAAACTAAACAGTACAAGCTTCATTACATCTCTTTTTTTATCATTTTTAGGATCAAAATAATAGAAAAAGGATTCCACAATACAATCTTCATACAAGTAACCCAAATAAAGGAGCTCTTAGATATAGAGGCAGGTTAAAAATCTTTAAAAAAAATGAAATTTAAAAACATGGCTTTGCTGACATGCACTGTCTAACATGCCTGTACAGTCTAGATGAAAACATCTCTCCCTTTGCATACAGAACAAGGAAGGAAGGAACCTTAAGTTCGACGTTTTTCTTTAAAAAGCACTCAATAAATAACACTGTAAAAAAAAAACGGTACAAAAAAGGGCTAAAATATATCTGCTGGCAGTTTCAATTTCATCAACATAAATCCCATCATCACATTTCCTTGGAATTGAGCAGAAGGAAAAGAATACATATTTTTTTGTTCTTTACATTTTTGCAAGGCTCCTAAATTCATTATTGCCGCATGTAAAACCAGAAACCTCTAATCGTGTTGTTACATTTCTCTGCTGTCACCCTGATACTTACAAAAAAATATACATGTTGGGTGAATATAATAAAAAAAGCTAAACTTATGTTTGTTTTGTTTTTTTCTTTACAACACTTTACATGACAAAAATGAATGCATGTGATTTCAAGTAAAATCTACATAAAAATGGCCTCCTGATCAGACACTCATTTGGGTAGTGGTGGAAGAGGGGGAGGCGGTTCTGAAGGCAGGGGTGGAGGTCTGGGATTGTTCCCTCTAGAGCCACTGGAGAACCGGTGGTCCCCGTACTGGGATCTGTATTCAAACATGGATGGCTGCGATGGCTGGACACCTTGCGCGCTCAGCAGTGAGTTCAGCATTTCAAAAGTGTCCTGGTACTCATTAGACTGGGTCCCACCTGCTGAACTGTGCCCATTAGTGTCCATCTTGTCCCCTTTTGAATGTGGGAAAGTACCCTGGTGGTGGGAAAGGCCCAGAGAAGGCAGAACGTCAGAAGCGTGACCCAGAGTTTGTCCAGATGAGGAAGACAAGGACGGCAGCTGGTAGGGGTTCCTGGAGGTCTTGCTAACCTTAGAGGCAGGGTGGGATCCTGCTAATGGATCTTGGGAATGTGTCCTCTTTCTGGAGCTGGAAGAGGATGAAGAACTTGATCTAGAGGAGTCACTTGGGATCTTTTTGCTGCTTCCCAGTGAACCACTGGAGCTGGATGAATGTTTGTGTGAAGAGGAATGATGGTGTTGATGGTGTTGGTGATGATGATGATTAGACCGGTCCCTGTGCTTGTCCCTGCTTTTGCCCTCCTCTCCCAAACCCCCCCTTGGCTTCTCCGGCACTCGGATTTTGACTTTAATGTCTGGATCCTGGCCTCTATCGCCATGCCCGCTGCTGCCGCCTACCGGCATCGGAAAACGCATTTTCAAATGTTTGTCGGAGCGCTCCTTCTCCAAAGGGATTTTCAGAACTATAGGTGAGGGGTTGATGTCAGAGGAAGAGGAGGAGCTGGACTGCTGGTGATGATGCTTCCTCTGCTGACCAATGAGAGCCTGAGCTGCATTGGCATACTCTCTCTTTACACTGGCCTCCATGTTCTCCAGCTTCCTCTTTTGGGCAGCCAGGACGTCAGCGTTCTTGGCCCGATATTCACTCAGTGAAACCTTGGCTGGGGTGTGGACCTCATTGTTGGGTGGCTGTTGTGGCTCAGTTCCAACCTGACCTTTTCCGCTCCACGTCGCAGCACTGCCTGGTACCGCCCGGTCCTTGTCACCCACGGACGAGGAAGAGGAGGCAGACGGCGGAGCTGAGAGACTCATCAAGCCGGCCACGGTACTTTCTGGCGACACCATGGAGATCATGCTGATCATGGTGTCCCTTTGGTCTCCCTCCTCCTGGACTTTAGGCTTAGCTTTTGGAGTTTGACCACCAGCCTACAGGTGAAGGAGAGCAGGGAAAGAAAGAACAAAATTGTAAATAAAAGTAAAATTGCAGAAAAGCTAATAGAAAATGTGTTGAGAAAAAAAAAAAAAAAAAAAAGGCAAAAATACCTTCCAGTTTCTAATTCGTTTCAGACGGCTGGGTGTTTTCTCCAGGATTTGAAGAAACTCATGGGTTAGCTCTGCAAAACATTATTAAGTTTAGAAATCTAAAAAAAACAAGTTCAGAAACAGACAGTTCCATTATTACAATTATGTTTTGTATATATATATATATATATATATATATATATATATATATATATATATACACGTCCGTCTTTGAGCCTAACCTGCCCTTTATTGGATGACAAACAAAACAGGATAAAATTCCAGCACATACCGTCCAGCAGCTCCAGGGTAACTGTGGGATCGACATACTCCCACCAGTGTTTTCCATCCGTAGAGACGGGGATTTCCCAGTTGGACCATTTGCAGGCAAGATGGATGCACACACAAGCGACAATAGGTGGACTATACTGCAGGCAAAACGTTGTCAAGTGTAGACTGGGTGGCATCATATATCCAGAAGAGGAACAAAAATCAGAGGGAGAAAAGAGAAAAAAAACATTTTTTTAACACAAAAGTAAAAATCAAAACTGCGTAATCTAAATGGCAGAACACTTGGAGCACATCTACAGAAGTTTTTTCACATTGAAACCAAAAAACTTTGAACGCACGTCACTGGGATTTTACACAATAGACCAAACACACAGTATGTTGACTTTTATAATGTCCCTCCCTGAATCTGTTTTTGTTTAAGTTCCCTTTGCTATCTATATATATATATATATATATATATATATATATATATATATATATATATAAAAACAAAACATCATTGTTATTCAATTAAATGAAAGCAGGACAGTCACTGCGACCACTTCCCCAGAGATATTCTGGTTTTAGGTTTAGTTTCAGTAGACAGGTTAGTTCATTGTCTTTAAACCTTTAAATCTAATACTGTTGCTTACTTCCTCTTTTTTTAATGCTTTCTTTTATGACATTATTGAACTGTTTTTAAATTGATATTTGACAACGAAACAATTCATTTTGATTTGATATGTAATTCAGTGCTTTAGCCCAAAACAGATTTTCCCATGGCAGACAACAAATACTTGTTCAACTGAATTTTTTGATCGGGAATTTTGGCACACTACTTAAAGTTATGGATCATTTATAGAAAAGCACCACTTATTCTATTATATAAAATCCCAGTAACTAACATTAAAGTTTGTTTGTATGCGACCAAAAGGTCACAGAGGCATGAATTAAAGGCACTGTAAATTAAGCTTTCGCATTTAAGTGTTCATATACCTGTTTGTGGCCATGAAGTATGATGTTTGGGCCAGATCCTTACTGGCTGGAATAACAGAAAGGAAAAACAAAAATACACTTAAACCTGGAAAAACCGTTTACTGTCAAAATAAGAATGTAAGCTCTCCCACAAACATTTATAGCAGGGGTCTGCAACCTTTACAATCCAAAGGGGCATTTCTGCCCCGAATCCAGCTGAGGAAAATCTTTTAAAGCCACACTATTTAAAGTACGGAAGAGTATTTTGCTCAATGAAAGAGAAAAATTTGAATTCTGACTCTTTCTTCCATAATGTACATTTTTTTTAACGGAGGGTATATTTTAATATAGTAATACTTTAGGAAAACTTTTTTCAATTATAAAAACAACATTTTAAGTCTTACTTTAGGTTTTAAAATGGAAGAAAAATATTAAAAAAAGATTAATACATTTGTTTTTCTTTTACTGGACAGTGAAAACCACATGAATGTAAAGCTGAAAGAACAATAAATATGGGGTTTTAGTAGCCTATCTGTATCTAAAAGCATTATGACTTCTTAAGTTAATAAGTGCCAGCACATTTGGTCCAAAGAGCCACTAGCGGCTCCAGAGCCACAGGTTGCAGACCCCTGATCCATAGCTTTAAATATGATACTCACCTCTAACAAGCTGAGTGCACTTGACAACATGAGTGTGAGGGTGATCAATTGTGATTTCAAAAGCTGGAATGAAAAGGTGACAAAGGGTGGAAGAGTTCAGTAAAGTGAACACAGAATATGGAATATGAACACATGAACCCTTTAGGCTTCATTAAATCCAGCTTCCACCCGAAACGTAACATTAAAGTCCCTGAAAATTCAGAAAATTTGTTTTATTAATCCCATCTCAAATTTGAAGTAATGTGTGGGGGAAAAAGCGGCCCTTCGTGTGAGAACAAGAGAAATAAGGAGCTGGTTTCAGTCATTTAACAATGATGTGGTTCCTTTTGACATAAAAGTCTCTTTCCAGTGCTGCTAACCACATTTGGTTTCTGTGAACATAAGTCAAGAAGGTTAGCTTTACAGTCTACACACGTTTCTGGAGAGAAACAAAGGGACCCAGTTGTTTTCTTTTTTTTTTTTTTTTTTTCCTCTAAACTTACCCAGGGTCTGGAGAATTATGCTCTCAAGAATGACCAGGTCTTGGGCTTGTTGCAGGTAAGCCTGAGGTTGAGAGGACAGGCATGTTACTCACTGGGAGGCCTCTAATTGATGTCAAACAAGAGGTACAGAACATGCTTTGTGGTTTTTAGATGTTTGCCTGTTTATCTGAAAGGCTTCAATCATTTAAACCGAGGATCGGGCAATAAGCACTTGACGCGGTGCCCCGTCCTACAACTCAACTCGTCTTTCTCGTTATCCTGAGGATGCCTTGCAGACTACATAATTACCACCACATAGCACAAACAGATACTCTTGTTTTACATCTGCTAGACATCACAATACCTGGGCAACCGAAACTTGGAGAGTTCTGTTTTCACTCTTCACTCCCAACCCATGCATCAAGCCTCCTAGATATGATTGGGCAAGAAATTTGTCCAACGCTCCCAAATAAAAATACTTAAATTCTGTAAATAAGACCTCAGATTTATTCTCTTCTTTAACCTGAGGCAGGAGTAAAAGATAAAAGTACCATAGAATTGGGGAAACAAATTTAGAATTTCAATGAGATTGCTGAAATTTAAAGCGAGAAAGGCCTTGTGCGTCATTATTACAGTTTGCAGACAAATTACAAAGAAGAGCCATTTTTGAGCCGAATTAAAACAAATATGTTCACAAACTCTATTTTTTGTGGATTTCCAGTTTAGCTACGTGGTCAGCCGACACTTACATCACTGCGTATGTCTGGTGAAGGCTCCTGAGGGTTTAAACATGCGTGTGCCACCTTGATTACATGCTCCAACTTTCTGGGCTGCTCCTCAACCTTTGCTGCGAGGAAAAGGGCAGCCGGAGCAATAACCTAAAGAAAGAACAAATTTTAAGCTCATCAGATTTACTTTAGTATTAGCCGAACACATAAAAAGAAAAACACAATACTTACATTTCGGTGAAACCTTGTAAATGACTGGACCATGTAAAACCGATGCATGTAGACAATAGCTGTATTAATAGTTAGTTGTGATCTGAGACAAGACAGTTAAGGACAGCTGAACACAAAAACAATGCAAACAATTTAGACAAAATAGGGTTTGTCTCTTATACAGTTTATTACACATCATCCCTTTTATATTTAAGTTAAAGCTCCCATAGCCTTTAATCTAACATAAACCACTATATAATACCAGCCTTTAAAAATACTATATCTGTTTACTTTGAAAGTGTAATGTCAGCTTCTTGAAATAGGCTGAAATTAGTTTTAACGACGGCTAAGAATATATTCCGAGATAGGAAGAACTTGAAAACACAAACAAAGCTAATTACCGTCAGCCGATTGCTAGAACATTAAGCAATACAGCTCAGACCTAAATCACAGCTCACATAAGTTATTATTAAGTTGTTAAAGACGGTCCATTTAAAACGTTTTTATGGATATTATAAGGTTACCTCCACTGTTTTTCCTTCTTTCGAATGACTAACACTTAAAGAGACAAAGCTAAAGCTAACCTTCTGGAGGCCTGTGGATCACACAGGCCATGCTAGCTGCGGTTAGCATGTTCGGCTGTTGTCGGGAAACATTAACAAGCCGGTAGTCGATTAAAATCCATAGTGTGGATGTTATACAGACATGAAACATAAAAACAAAGAGGAAGCTTCGTCAAGAACACCATAACAACTACATAAAATGACCAAATTATTGGTGGTACCGGCTTCGGGAGAAGCTAAACTTTGCTAGCAGTCGAGCTAACGCTAATGTTCGCTACGTGCGACGCACTACGACAAAAGATACACATTGAGCCGCTGCCCCATGTCCTGGAGGAGGTTCGCTGCCTGTTGTCTGTAGGACAGCTCCTTGTCGGGATCAAGTCCAGCTCGCCGAGATGGGCTGTTTTCGATCTGCTGGCGGGTGTAGTACCATTTGTTATTACAGGTTGAAGGGAGAGAACGAAACGAAGCCGCCATCACTGAGAAGGACGAGAGTTTAAAATTTCTCCGCGTCACAGGAACATACGTCACACACCAGGGGAGGGGTGCAGTCCCACTGATGAACAGCAGGTGTCTCTGTTAACCGCCTTGATTTTCAATTTATAGCCTTGTAAAACATACCTTAAAAGGTAAAGGATGTTTAACACTATAAAGTGCATGTTTATCTTATATTAATTTCTTGAAAATATAATAAAAACGCATTATTATTATTTGGTGTGCTCATATGTTATATTCATTATTCTATTTAACAAACAGAATCTGACATTCAACAGAAGCACAGAGGTATCAGGCTACAAAACACATAAAAGCTTTGCTATTAAAGTTTTTGCCTCCTAAATGTTTTTGAATATTTTTTTTGTCACATTAATCTTGCACAAACATTTTAAGGTCAAGGTCACATAGGGTATTTTGTGTAAAAAAAAAAGTTTTCAGAGGATTTCCATCCTTGGCTCATTTAAAAAAATAATTCAATACAATAAATAGTGGATTAACTGTGTTGACATGGTTTTATTTAGTTTCCCTAACCAAATGCTAGCCTTTTCATAGTCTGACAGGTGAAATTAAGAAGTCAAATAAATTGAGACCTTTTAAAATAGCTTTATCTAATCTTAAAAGAGATTATAGTGTCCAAAACCAATCAATCCAAAAGCAGATGAGAAACATCTTTGACATCTATTATGGAATGGATTATAAAACCTTAGCTTTGGCGTCAGGTGTCCAGGAAACACCAGTATTGTAAACAGAAAAACCCTTATTATGATCTCAAACAGTAAATATTCTCTTGTATTTTCAGCTTTAAGATACCTGGCGTCTCTTTTATATATGTTACAATGAACCGGGAGTCCAGCCTTTTGTGTTCAGCTTTTCAACTTTTTCTTTGTTCAATTCTAGCTAGTAGGGTACTTCTCCATGGAGACGTTTCTTTAACTTTTCTTTAACTGGAGCAATTGAGTCAATGATGTCCGAGGTTTCAGATTGAAAGTTATTTAGCATCAGCAACAGAGATGGGGGCAAATTGGAGGTAGAGGTCTTTTTGGCTGAGTCACTAGAAATTTTCCTTTAACCAAATTTTCAAAGAATATCACATGATTCTATTGCACTATTGCATCTTCAGGATTGTTAATGTACATTTTTAAAAAGTGTCGCAATAATTAATCAGTCATTATCAACACATATTAAATATGAAAGTTTGTTAAAATATTTAAGAATGTTTCAGAGCAGGCCCTTAGCAGAATAACCACCAGTTTGTGAGCTCAAGCCTAGTGGGATAGAGGAGAGAAATGACAGAATACCAGTTATTTCACATGTATAAAGTTAGACATGAATTTTGAAATGGCTAATCAATGTTTGGCTTAAATTCCAATTGAGATGCTGTGTTTGATCTTACATGGCTGAATAAAAACAATTCCCCAACAAAGAATGGGTTATTTCAATTCAAGAGGAAAAAATAGAAAACAAGACAGAAGATTTCAAAAATTCAAAACAATTTATTTTAAATTTCAAAATGTTATAAAATGGACAGATAACCTGAAGTAGTATCATGGTGCCTCCTCCATGACAAAGAATTAAAAGGCTGTGTGCTAAATCAAAAGTACAAGTAAATTAAAACAAAATAAACATACAAGGAAACATCTTGTCACCTGAAATTTAGTAAACAACCAGAAAACTGATTTTTCAAGCCATGAACAAAAGAACGTTTTTCAAATGAACCATTTGCTGTTTAGCTACACTGGATGATGTCATAAAAAAAATTCCTGCAACTGTCTTTCAGAGTAATGAAATAATGTCTTAATGTGGCCAAAAACTGAACCTGAAAACAACCTTTAACAGAACTTTTCCTAATCTGAGGCCACTATCATCGCTCAACTTCTATGCAGCACTTTTTTTAAATTAATAATTGGCTTGGGTCTAAGAAATATAACCAGTTCTTAACATGAAAAAGCTGCAGGAAATAAAATGTTTATTGCTGCATAATTTTTAGTTTAAAAGAAACAAAAGAAGTTGGTCTATGCATCAAAATTTTATAGCGAGTAAAAACAGATAAATACAGTATTAGCTTTTAGCCTTCTGGGAAAACAGTCATTTCCAGAATCCACCTCTCAGATATGACCTTGCATTTAAGTGTACCTTTGATTGATAAAATTCCAGTCGGTGAGACTTTATCGGTTGTACAGCCTTAAACAAAACACTACAAAAAAAAAAAAAGAAAAAAAAAAGACAATCATCTTTTTAAACATTTCCAAATCTCTCTGCACGCTTCATCTTCTTTGCCTGCAGAAAAAAAAAATCCCAGGAGTGGTGGCATTAATAAGCAGATTGCTTTAGGGAATTTTCTAAAGGCTGCAGATGAAAAACCAAACTCTACCTCAACGTCCTCTCCTCCAACTGACGGGGCGCTCGTTAAGATCCCAAACCTCTCCTTTCTCTTTTTCAGCTTTTCATCCTCCACAATCTAAGTAAAAAAGAAAGAGGGTTTCAAATGAATAATAAAAGGCATGAATCCATGAAAACTTGCTCAAAAGTACTGTTTGAGAAGCATGCAAGCAGGTTAACTAAGCTTTTAACATTTTCAAGCATTATTCTCCAACAGATTTATTTATTTTTTAAAGATCCAGAATAATTGTGAATATTGAAGTGTAAAAAAATATAAAATATCTCCTGACGGTGTCCTTAAAAACAAAAGATCTGCTGTGTATGCCAAAGTTGAGTGTTGAAAACTGAAATGGGAGTTCTTCCAGGAACAAACTTTATCACCTTTTGTGAAACTGAGGAAACGTTCATGCCGAATCTTTCTGCCCGCTTCTTAAGCAGGTCAGCGCTCACCTAAATTAGACAAAAAAAAGCCGTCAATCAAACTTCATCTCTGCATCAGCTGGAGCCTCAATGATAAGCAGAAGCAGGAGGATGCTTGTGAAAAACTTACGCCAGTTTTGCTGTTTGCAACAACGCCTGTTCAGAAAAAAACACAAATAATAATTATACATTATGAAAAGTGCAGATGTTTTCATTTTATAGCACAAATTCACTGGAGAGAAGCTGAAAAAAAAAAGATTCCTGTCCTTCTCCAGAATGCAAATTAGACACAATAAGGTTTATTACAAACTATTAAAAAGATCAAGACACTGAAAATTATCCACTATTTTTTAATTATTTAAAGACACAAATTAAAGGGCATATACAAAGAGTCTGCATTTCTCCTATGATCCAAAATATTACAGCATTAAGTACAAGAACTGAAAAATAGGGTTTGCCTGCACTCTGGGTCTCTGAGCAAAGATCCTTAACCCCACACGGCTCCCCAAGGGGATGGGTTAAATGCAGAGAGTTAATTTTGTTGCTCTGTACTTGGGACAGTATAATGACAATAAAAGTTGGAGGAAAAAATTTATTTTATGTTTTTTAAGTCTGCTCCTAAAGGTGCTCAATGTTTTTCTTTCTTTAGTACATCAGAATTAGATGTTTGTTCAGCAAAGGGCCTGTTAATCACACAGGAGGGGAGGAAGTAAGGAAAGCTCTATAACATCCAGGGCAGCGTACCTTAAAGCACAGAGTTGAAGAGCACTGCTTTCTCTGATTTTTTTGTGATTTAGTTCCTTATGAACAGATTTATGCAGGTTTAAGGAAATATTTTTCCAGCACTGCAACTAATTACCATTTTACTAATCAATTAATCTGTTCATTGTTTATTTCAATACATTAATCAGTAATCAGGTAGCAAAACATTCTTAAAGATCACAGACTTTAAACCAGGTGAAACATTTGGTAACTTCTGGATAGAAGATACAAACGGACCAAAAGGTTATTTTTTCTTAAAGGCAAAATTAGTCTTTCGTACACAAATATATTTTAAATGTTTATTATTATTTTTTTCCCCTTTTTTTGATACTTTTTTGGTACAATTTCTCCTCTGATGGGGTCGCTTTGTCAGCTAAAGGCATAATCTCTATACAGTCTCTATACTCCAATTAACCAATTACTAAATTATTTGACTATTATTTCAATCATCAAATAAACATTAATTAATTATTAATTAATTTATTAATTAATCCAATTGATTGTTTTAGCCCTAATAATTTCCAATGTGTCTATGAGACCTCAAATAACTACTTACTTTTAACGATTTCTGAGTAAAATTAAATAGCTGAAGGTTTGCCATATCATTTGTTACATCTAGTGTTCACAGCGACATACCTGGGGACGGGCTAGAAGAATCGGACGGCATGCCAAACCTGGGGAAACAAAGCAGAGGGTAAAGTCAGCAATATTTAAATAAACTGCACTTATACAGCACTGTTTATATAGCACAGATAAAACCACAATGTGCTTCACAGACTGCAAGTTAAATAAGTCTGAATATAATATAAATATCAAACAAAGAACTCAGAAATAATAAAAACAATGAGATGGTATCATTAACAGCTTGTCGGGGGGAAAAAAGTAATTATAAATTTTTTTAAAGAATCAACATTCGCCCACACAGAGATAGGTCACCAATAGTTTTGAACTGGATTTTAGGAACCAAAGAAAGAACAAGAGATCAACATTTAAGTGATGTATGGAGGGGCCTGTTAATTAATGTCAAAATTGAGCGATACTGTAGCGCTGTACCTGGATACAAAACTCATTAGGAATGTATCCATAATACAATTGCTATTGCTTTTCTACATTTCTGGGATATTCATTGAACTTCGGTCTGGGATTCTTTCGAGAAGGCGTTTCTCTGTGGGGAGATTGAAAAAGGGGAGCCTTTCAAGTTCATTTGTTTTTCATGCCTTTAACTATTTGTCCTTTTTATCCAAGTGGTATTGAAAAAGGTATCGAGTATCAAATATTTTCTGCTACTTTTAGATGTAACCCTTGCTATAAACACCTGAACTACCTCCTAAGAAGCAGTAAAGTTCTGCTAATGGGGCCAATTTGAAGTCAGATGTGTCAAACCTGAAACGCATTTAAAAGTTAAATGATTTAAGTTCCAGACCCCTGACTTAAAGGATCAATAGTTTCCCTCCTTTTCAATACAAACAGCTGTCAACTAAAACGAGAGCTACTTTTGTTACCTTAAGAAAATGTACATGCTTAGCAAGTCATTTAATAAAATAGCAATAGCTTTTGAATCCCTACACAGAAAGAAGCAACTGTAAACGGGCACTTGCGGTTTTTAAATTTTATCTCAATTTATGTTTTCTACCCACAGTAACTTCTCATTGACAGATCCAATTCTTCCAAATTCTAAGCTTTGTGTCGTAAAAAGAATGAAGGAAATAAACGTTTACAGTTAAGACAACAGTATTAGAACTATAGTGAGCAAACATAATGTGATGTAAAGTTGGAACTCACCTTGCTGCACGTAAGGCCTTCTTGCTCTCAGCTGATGCTGGCACATTAAAACGCTCAGCTCTTTTCTGTAGTCTCTGTTAAAAAAGAAAAGGTACGTTAAGATCATAATTCCCAGGAAAACCCACCTGTTTTATGCGTCTTCCCCCGAAATTGAACTTTTAGAGCAGAGAGGTGCCTTTTATCTTACGTCTTGAAGACCCAGCTTACCAGGCCTACCCTCCCCCTTCTGCCGCATTACATCTTAGACAACCTTTATTGTCATTTTGTATACACTGTGTGTAAACAAAACAAATTTTTGCTTAGTACAGTTTTCAGAAAGTAAATGAACATTTCCATTCCAGAAAGTTCAGCAGTGATCAAATGTAAACAGTGTGGGAGAAAAAACACAGTGCAAAAATGCATTGATATGGAAGTTCAGAGTATTAAATATAAGTGGGGCCAATATGCAGTATTTTTGGTTTGGTGTTATCACTGTGATGCAGAGTCTGTGGCTGGTTTAGAGTTTTTTTCAGCTGTCTGATGGCGGTGGGGAAGAAACTGTTGCAGAATCTGCTGGACCCGCAGCAGATGCAGCAAAGCCTATTCCCTATTCTATTCAGCAGGAAAACACTCCTTTGTACCCCTCCCCAAATCAAACTGATGTGCTGACTGACTTTTACAATAATCTGTTACAACTGTGCATAGAGGTAAATTTAATTAAATGTTAAAACTTTGAATGATGGGTAACGCTTGCAGGACTTTTCCACCACCATGCAGCCCTATACCTATACAGTGAATTCCATTAGATGAAACAGAAAAGAAAACTTTAATCATTCTAAATGAGAAGACATACCTCACTGGCAGATAATGGAGGAGATATTTTCACCACCTTCTTCTCAGCAGGCCTGGAAAACAAAACAGAATTTTAATCAGGATATGCAGCTTTTAGTTTATCTCTTCAGAAACCCTGATTCCCCAAAAGCAAAGACAGACATATCTCTTATAACAGAGAGGAAAGTTCACGAAAATGTGAAGGAAAAAGATTTGTGCAGACTGTTTTGAGATACTTACGGCTCACTTTCAATCGCTTCAGAACCATTGTTCACATTTATGGGCTCAGTGCTCTCCACTTTACCAAAGTCCTGAATAAAACAGAAACCTTAACTCAGATACAGACGTATAGGAGGCAGAGTAAAATATCACATAAGTAGTAGTCCTTTTACCACAGAATCCTCAGCCAGGACTTCGTCTACATCCACGTCTTCTTCTGTTGTTCAAACAGTGAAAAAAGACATAAAGGACACAAAATGACATTAGCAAGTTTATAGTGATAAAACTATGAAGAGAGAGATTAACCCCGACACAGTCAGCAAACTATAAAATAAACAGGGCTGGGACTATTAACAGGATTACATAGTCCATTAAATTTACTTTAGCTAATTTAGTTAACTGAGTATACAGACAGTAATACTAAACAGAGATGTTCATTCTGCTGAAAGAACAGCTGTCTTAGAGAACTAAATAATCCAAAAGTGTCAAGAAATCTGCCTTGCTTTTAGAATAAAGAAACTTTAGCTGTAAATTTCTACAGAACTCTTCAAGATCCGAAGTCATTTAGAATGTTTTTAGAGCATAAACAGCAGTGTATAGGATTTCCTAAAAGCGCTAGCCTGCGAGTTCACGAGTCTACGGAAACTGTGGCAGACCAAACCAGATGAAAGTGCGCATTCAGCTCGGCAAAGAACTCATGCTCTTCCTCAACACTGAAGTCCTCAGACATTTTTCTTTCGTTGTTTCTTTCTTTGCACAGGTAAACAGCACATTTCTTCTTCTACGCTTGCATTATCGGCAGAGCAGACGCTGAATGCGCACTTTCATCTGGTTCGGTCTGCCGGCTTCCGTAGCGTCGTGAACGTGCAGGTGCGCGCTTTCAGGAAATCCTATACACTACTGTTTATGCTCTAAAAACATTCTAAATGACTTCGTTTTGAGTAAATTATGGACGCTACCCACTCAGGACACTTGGAATACATTGGACGAGCAGTATGGAGGAATATTGACACGTTTTTTGTGGACTTTTATGGACCTTTCTGTCTCGGTCACCATAGACCTCCATTATTTGAATGTCAGCAGACAGCAAGAAGCCTCCCAGATCTCCAGATGCATTTGAGATATCAAAAAAGTACTCCAGAGTGTTGTTCAGCATGGGGGTGAGTAGAAAATGAAGGCTAATCATGTTTTGGGTGTACTATTCCTTTAAGGGATTTTTTGGTCGTCATATTTTTTTTGCTTAAATTAAATATTGAAAGAAAAAACAGATAATTTATTTCTAAGACAAATGGCCCAGCCCTGGTTAGTCTTTGAGAAACATTTGTAACCAACATTCTTGGTTTCTCTCTTAAATTTTTTTTAGTCAGCGTTTGTTTTGGTGAAAGTAGATCTTACATTTCTATAAGTACGCTGAGGTCTGTTTGTGATTTTTGACAAAGCATTGGGGAAGTTCTGGTGTTACAGCAGCGAAAAGATTATAGAAAAAATTGTCACACACAAATATGGACCTTGGAGAGTTAATGGAAAAAAAAATACTGTACTGTAAAGTGTTTTAACAATATAAACATAGCAATATTAACCTTATTTTCATAAATCCCTTCAATTATTCAATCAAAATGTTGCAATGTCATGTTTCTTTGATGTAGTTCAGTCCTAGTAGTAATCCTGGAAACATGTCTTTACAACTGCTAAATATTACAATGTGAACGGTGCTTAGCCTCACCATGTTCGTCCAGATAGGCTTGGAGTCGGGCAATCAGATCTCCTTTATTTCCCTTGGTCTCCAGACCTCGGGCATCGCACTCTTGCCTCAGTTCAGCAAGCTGCAAACAGATGTGTTTTTTTGTCAACATAGTAAACAGCAGTGAATAAAAGTAAATGTTGAGGGTCATGATTTCTGAAGACCCCAACAGGAATCAGAGCAAAAACCTGTAGAAACAGCATAAATCTACACAAATGCAGGGCATATAACATCTAGGACGGAATTTTGACTTTTATGTGAAAAAATCTCTCTATACTAGGGCTGAAACAATTAATCACGATTAATCAAATATTGAAATAATCATCAACTAATTTAGTTACTAATTAATTGTTTACTGGAGTATAGAGACTCTAAAACATGCTTTTAGCTGACAGAGCAACCCACTTAGAGCAGTAATCATATCAACATTTTGCATTTAAGATAAAGACATTTTTTCCATATGCTCTAACGAGAACTCCTGCAGTGGAAAAGTTTTAGTTTCACCTGGTTTAATTTCCTAAAAAATATTCTTTAAGGACCCTTTGGCTATCCGAGAAAATAATAGACAGATTATCAGGGAGCTGGCTCAGAGCTCGTCTGCCTGGCTGTGTGTTTCCTGGACGGGGCCACCTTTTACAGCTGCTTTTCTGTATCTCTGTTTCTGTTTCCTTGAACCCCAGTCGTCCTCGGCAGATGGCTGCTTACACTGAGCCTGGTTCTGCTGGAGGTTTCTTCCTGTTAAAAGGGAGTTTTTCCTCTCCACTGTCGTTACAAGCATGCTTAGCGTGAGGGATTGCATCCGAGTCAATGAGTCGATGCAATTACCGTAACTGGTTTTCCTTAGATAGAAAACTTTGAATCCATTTGATTGTATGATCTGGTGAATTGTAAAGTGCCTTGAGATGACATGTGTTGTGAATTGGCGCTATAGAAATAAACTGAATTGAATTAATCAATATGTAAATTAATTGTAAGTTGTAGAACTAATATATACATTAATACCAACAAAAATGAAAAACCTGAAGAAAATGGTAAAGAACTAGATCACAAAGTGCTTTGCTTTAAAGGTTTGAAAGGCAGGTGTGAATTCTGTCTGTGTGAGTTTTTACATAATGCACCATCAGATCTCTCATTGAAATCATAACTCATATCTAAATTACATCACCTTTATGAATCAAGATTTAAAATGATATTAAGGGAGTTTGGGATGTATGGATAAAAATGGGTACGAAATTAGGAAAACAAAGTGGCTAGTGAGCAACTCTATCTAGAGCAGCCTCTTATAAGATAAATATATGGAACATATTCAATGATGGTTATTATTGGACTAAAAAAGAAGCCTAAAATCAAAAAATAAATCCTACAACATTTTTCATTATCAATATTGACATTTACTATGCTACATTTTCATCAATTATTTTAAAGGTGTTCTCAATTTTAGATTTAATTCACGCGCAAACGTTCTAAAGTGTATTTCCAGAGTAAAATGATGTGGGTTTTATCAACTTTAGACCGGCACAATATTTATTATTACTCAAATTTAGCTCTAAGTTGATTATAATGAAACAACTGAGAATTGCTTTATCCATTGGTTCTTATGGAAATATTTTTTCTGGTAGAATTTTAAATCCCAGTATTTGTTCATTCGTCTCCTGCCTGGCTAATTGTTAGCAAGCGCTCATTGAAAACACGCCGGTCGGAGCCCTCACAGCGGGAGGATCCTTTTAACCCTTAAAAATCTTTATTTAGCCATAACTCCGGGATATGCTTCCATGGTCAAAGCTTATACAACGCATTCCCCGCTTATAAACCCAGAAAATGAAAATAAAATACACATTTAAAGCTTAAACCAACCTTCAATTTCTGCAGTTCTATCACTTCGGCCATCTTTTTCTGTGTATGCTCCACTTCCTCCA
The DNA here is from genome assembly GCF_000732505.1 of Cyprinodon variegatus. Lineage (NCBI taxonomy): Eukaryota > Metazoa > Chordata > Actinopteri > Cyprinodontiformes > Cyprinodontidae > Cyprinodon > Cyprinodon variegatus. The sequence goes on along the minus strand of NW_015150681.1, from coordinate 158,721 downwards.
ATCAAACAGAAGCTGCTCTCCTTCTGAACTCGACGGTGGGTTGACTCCTCACAGCGCCCCCTGCCGCACATGGCGGTTGGTAAACAACTTTTCGGTGTGCATTACCGCCACCTACTGGTGAGGAGTGTGAATCAGAATGTCCCTATTCATAAAGACTCTTGTATTTATTTATCTATATATCTCTCTATATAATATTACTTATATATATTATTACTATAAATATATAGTAAATCCTCCTAATTATTCCTGTTAATATTAAATATTTATTAAATATTGATAAAATGTTTTGACCTTTTCTGCAGAATATCTATCAAATTCAATTTTACTGTCTCCTTATTTAGGTCTCTAACCAAATTCTTCCTTTCTTCTTCATACTTCTTACAACACGTTCTACTTTTTTCGTCTTGTCCACAAAATTCCCATTTGCCTGATATATGTTTCCCTATTTTGAATAATGTATTATTTAATGCCCAAATCTAAGTCTTGAAATAACTGTTTCCTCTCTTCTGCTTCCTTCTGCTATCCTCATTTCTCCGACTTTCCGTTGAATCCTATAAAGCCATCTTCCTCTCCTTTCTTCTTCCGATTGTTTTTGCCACCTTTCCTTCATCCTTTGTTTAATGATACTCTTAATTTCTGTCTTACTTAAGTTAATCATCATTTCAAGGGTTTTATTTTGTGATGCTTCCTTAGCAATCTTGTCTACAATTTCATTTCCTTTAATCCCTATATGTGCTAAATTAGCTGATTATTCAGTCATTTTTTCATTTGAGTGTTGATTTGAACAATAATGTAATTATACCCAGTTGTAGATAATAGGTTGATGAACAAACAAGTCTAGATTTTTTAATAATTATTTGCACAAGTGTTGACTATCTTAAAACAAAGCCAAAAAAATAAAAAAAATAAAAGCTTTACCATATCATTTTTGTACCATCTGTCCATAGCTTATATATTGCCTTAGAGTTCCTTTCCCACATATCAAAATAATTCCAGATATCAAATATGCAGGCTTTTAAGTTTGGTGTGTGCTCATTTTACCGGTTGCTTCTGCCTCTCTCCGTACAACCCTATCTTTTTGCATCTTCTTTTTCTTTAATATGTTTTGTGTATCTTGTTAGGACAATTATTTTATTACTCCTTGGTATTGGCTGCCTGTTGTGTGTCGGAACTGATGTTTTAATCTAATTAAGACAGTTCTTCTGTCTGGATTTACAGTTATAATCTTCATTCTGTATGTGGCAAAGATTTCGAAATGGAATGAGAGAGGTGTCCTTTAGCTAAGAACGGAGTGTAATATTTTGATAAGGCTGGAGCCAAGGATGTCTAATCATCTACTAACAAGTATGATGTAAAATAAGATGATGTGGCAGACTGGAGATGTATAAAATGTCTTTTTAACTGTTAATCGGAGCCACTTCCTGAGAGGTGAGCCTGGAGGTGAGCAGCTGCCTCTTGTACATTCTAAGCAATTTCCCTAATAAGTAAGATTAAGAAGAAGTAAGAATAATAGTAAGATTACAATTTCTATCAGAATCTTTTGTCATGTCTCCTGGTTATTCAATACATATAAGTTATGAAATGTTATTTAAAGAGTTTTTCTCAAGTGATCTCTTTTCAGGAAAAAGAGTGTATCCTTTGTAATGCTTTACGTATTAGTTTCCATCTCAGTTACATGAGTTCATTACTCACTCAGCAAATGGACAGCTTTGCATTCTGCACGCACACAAATTTGATTTGCAACTAATGAAGCCACAAACAAAATTCCTGTGTTTACAAGGGAAGATGTCCATCGTCTACATCTGGAAGTGGAGAGGTGGACTGATGGATCTCTCTATGTGTCAGAAATCGGTCCTGTCAGTAACACAGTGCGTTCCTCAGCAGAATGTCAGGAGCAACACACCAGGGCAGGACTTGCTATGAATGCCTGCATTGTTTGAAAAGAGGTTTAAATAGCTCTGTAGTTAGGCATATGATACGAAGATAATAGAAAGCTTAATATTGTGACTTTTAAGTTTTGTGGTTTGGGACAAAGCTGGAGGAATGTAAAGAGTCACAAGTGGCTCAGTAATCCTCATTAACTTTTACATTCCAATTTTTTTTTTTTTACCTAGGGAATGTGTAACTCATTGTTCAAACAAAATAATAACCTCCTGCTGTGCGCCCAACTCTTACAGACAGACTAATTTTCTCCAAGTATTAAAGCATTAGATGAAGCTTTTGGTAGTCTGAAGACTTTCGACATGTGGAGAACTTAAAGGCATTTGGAGCGATTCGAATTCAGAAAATAAATCTGGCCGTAATTAGCGCTAATCAGAGAGGCTGACCAAAGTGGGTCAGATGATTGTAGAAGAAAATGTTTTACACTGTACTGGAAGGTATCCATACATGCAAACTTAACCATTACTTAAATATTCCCTTGTCAGAGATGGCAAAAGTACTCACTTTCCGTACTTGAGTAAAAGTACAGATACTTGTGTTAAAAAATACTCTGGTAAAAGTGGAAGTACTGATTAAACTTCTTTACTCAAGTAAAAGTAACAAAGTACAGGCTTGTAAATTTACTTAAAGTATAAAAGTAAAAGTAGAAACCACTTTTTTCATGCCGTTGCCTACATTTTAAATGGATGTCTGCCGATAGGACTAGATCTCCGTTGTGTTCATTTTCAATCATCTCGTCGTCCATACTACTATGCTAACGCCACCGCCACCAAGCTGCAATGATTTGCTGCAAATGAATACCGCCGAATCTGTCGATTCATCTTGTAGTGGTGCGTCAAATTCAATTAGATTGAATTTGGTATTGATGACGTGAAAAATAATAACAGTAACTTCATTGAAATGATTCAAAAACTAAAGTAACGAGCCAATTTTTTAAAATGTAAGGAGTAGAAAGTACAGATATTTGTGTAAAAATGTAAGGAGTAGAAGTAAAAAGTCGCCATAAAAATAAGTAGTAAAGTAAAGTAAAAATATCAGAAAAATCTACTTGAATACAGTAACGAAGTATTTGTACTTCATTACTTCCCATCTCTGTCCCTTGTTCATAACCATATGTGTATATTTATATTTTTGCTTGTTATAGTATAATAAAAATGTGCATAGACTAAGCAAATCATCCCAGAACAATATTTATAGACTAGGATTTTTTTCACACATCTTGTAAAATTTTATCCACACATTGTTTTAAGTATATTTAACATGACATTTATGAGACAAACCAGAAACAGAGCAGGCTTTGAAAACATATATTAAAATGAACCCTTTCACAGATTGACTTGCATCATTTTTGCTATTGAATCTTAGCCCAATAGCTCCCCAGCTATGTCAGATCAGCTCGGAACATCAGTTTTTAAGTCTTGCTAAAGATGTTTGTATCTTTATGGCTGTTGTGAACCCACATTCTCAAGCCTTTGCAACCTTTAACCCAGGGGTAGGTAACATTGGTCCTTGAGTGCTACTCTCCTGCTGCTTTTGCATGCATTCCAGCTCCAACACACCTAAAACAAAAGGGCACATAACCTCCTTGGCATGTTGGTAAGTTTAGCAGAGGCCTGGCCATTAACCATTCATTCGTTTCAGGTTTACAAGTGACAGTAAGCTAAAAGTGCAACACTTTACCATCTAAATTTATCTAGATTTAATTCCATCCATCTACTGACCAGTTTCCCTCTGCCTGATGGAGAAATGCATCCCCACAGCATGACACTCCCACTACCGTGGGGCGAATAAGTGGTGTGCAGTTGGTTTTCTGTCAGATGTTGTTTTGCATGTTGGCCAAAAAGTTAAGACTTTTGTCTAATCTACATGTCATCAACATGATGTGAGGTAAAAACTGTTGTGTCATTTCAACTTATTTTTGCCACATAACAACAAAGGACAGATTTGTGTTCTGTGGTGATCCTGTCAACAAGGTCTTTCACCAGTGCAGCTGGTTTCTGCAGGTCCCTAAAGGTCATCGTGGACCACTCAGCTCCTACTTTGACCTATAGATGCAGCTTGTTTCTCTTTCTTCATTATGGTGCTTAACGTTCTTTACCAAATCTCTTATGATTTCATTAAACAGCTTGTTTTATGCTGAGATTAAATTATTCTCTGTCAGACTGTAGATAGTTCGGTGATTTTTCAAGGCAGTTAGATGCATTTGACTTTATCTAATGTGTTTTGCATTGAGAGCTGTCTTTTTCCAAAACCAAAAATCCTCTCTCCAAAGAAGTAGAAAAAAAAAAAACGTTTTTAAGTGTTAAGTAGTAAACTAAATAAAAAAAATTAAACTACTACTTTTTTTGGAGGCTACACAAGATCTGGAACCACAGGATCCAAAAAGGTGCTTCTTGTTTATCATCCTGCTTTCCTAGATGTTGGCTTTTTAGCCTCATTCATGGCATTTACCCGTCGCCCCTCAGTGGAAATTGGACATTTTTGTGTGAATATATGACGCTTTGTCTGCTGCCACAGTAATCCTCCAGAGCTACATGCACTGTAAGTAGACAAAGCCTCAGATCTTGCCAGATGGGGGTTCTGAGGGGGGGTTCAGGTGCAGCTTTATAAACACCTCAGGGAGTTTATAAAGGCATGCTTTAGGCTGCCTCCTGCTCAGTGGGGGACGTGTCAGAGGGACGAGATGATGTGGACGTCCACTCTTCTGTTGCTGCTTTTGACAGTAACTCCACAAACTTGGGCAAGTAAGTACAGACAATTATTCAGTTATTTTTTTTTAAAGGAATTTACCTGAGATAAATCTATTCCAATTTAGAATAAAACAATCGAAAGAAATGAAGGAAATGTTATTATTTGGTATGAATCTGAAACTGCAATCATTAAGAGATCCAGACATGATATCATAGAGATTCAATGGCTGGCCATAAATGTTTCCACTTACCAGGCATTATATGTCAAATTGCCATCAGAAAATCCTGGGTGATAAACTAATGTTGGGGGGATTAGGCATTTCTATGACTATCATTACAGATGGAGGACCAGATAAATATACTTTTGTTCATTCATTAGAACTGCCGCTAATGATCAACATGTGTTTAACTATTTATTTGAAAGACAGATATGGGGAAAGTTATTGCTCTGTGTCAGGTTATTGTTAAGATAAAGCCAAGGTGGAAAACAAATAGCAATCAGAAACTGTCAAGAACATTTTGAAAGATATTGAAGATAACAGCCAATCTTTCTAGGAATAGAAATCCCAGTAAATTGATCCAAACAATGAACAAATCATAAAAATCTCCTTCTAAGTTGCTACTGTCCTCGATTAGCATTTGTATTGTTCCAATTCCCAACAAGATCAATGTAACTAAATAATCATAACTTGTTTGGAATAACTTCCAGGAAAAAATATCTTCTCTTTTAGAAAAGAATATAACAGTTTGGCTCAGGTCTGCTGTGTTTTATCTAACTAAAGACTAAATGTCTGGCCACAAAACTTCAGTTCTATGTTTGGATAAAACCAAACGTATTCCAGACGCCACCGTCGGGCCATCTCTCCAACAATGATCCTAAACACAACAGCTAATCTACTGCAGAACAAAGGAAATAAACATCTAGGTGTTGCAATAGTTCAGTCAACACACAGACCTGAGTTTGACTAAAACCCTGCAATGGGACCTTTAAACATTTTGGTGGAAATATCTGCAAAACTCAGTGAACTAAAGCATCTTTGTAGAATAACCGAACCTCCTCCATAGCAATGTAACAGATATGAGAAAGAACATGGTCACCATAAAATGACCCAAAATCAAATCCAACATGTTTCTAATCATGGTGACTAAAAACAGCTTTATATTGGGGTTTTCCACTTGATATGATCACCAGCGTCTCCCTTTCCCTGTCGTCCTTTTAATTATCATAGCAAAACTTTTTTATTTAGACTGAGTTCTATTTCTAGGTTGGGTAATTCTGCCCCAAAACACTGTTAATCTGTAATATAATCCTCCACACACTCAGATTAGCATCACATGAGAGAGATTGGTACCATGCGCTTTCATTGCTGCTCAAATAAATTCACTCCGACTCCTTTCATGCACGGGACAGAGTTTGTAAAATCAACAAAATCAACAAGTAGACTTCAAGAAAAAATTTAAATACGGTTGTATTCAAGGTAATCAGTGTGCTGGTTGTTTATGTTTTAGAGACTAAAAACCGCTTTACTCGCTTCCCATCATGGAACAATAAATTGTACCCAACCTGGAAAGATGGTGACCCACGATATCAAGACTCCTGGAAAGGTAAGCTGTAAGGATTTGAACTGCACACTCACACCTGCTCTTTAACATCTGTGCAGCACTGATAGAAAAATATTCCCATCTGTTTTCTTGCAAAGGTGGAAAGGTGACCTTTAATGTTGGAAATGATTCACCAACACTGACTGGAGCCAAAGTCACGTTCACTATCGACCTTCAGTTCCCCCACAGCCAAAAGGTGCTGCCTGGTGGAGACGTGGTTTGGGCTGAAGACTGTGTAGTCAATGGTAACAAACATACACAGTTGGTTATATTTGTACCCAGTAGTCTAGTTGTAAAAAAAAAAGAAAAAAAAAAAAAGAAAGAGGATGGTGGATTTTTTTTTAGGCATACATAGCCTAGTTAATATAATCTATTAACCTAAAGCAATTTGCATGTTATGGTTGTTACATGTCAGGTGCGCCAGTCATTGACCTTAACCAAGGCATCATACAGTAAAACTGCAGTCAGTCCCTGCACTGGCATGGCTATAAATATGTATATATTTATATATATATATTATTATTGTTTACTATTATGTTAAAAGGAATGACCAGATCCATGTGCAAGAGCTTGGACACAAGAAAGGGTCTGACCTCAACCTCTTTGAGTGTTAAGATGTGGAGGGAGTGAATACAGATAGACATAAATCAACATTTTAAGATACCTATTTATAAATAAAATTATAATTGACACATTATTTCCATCTCAGCAAAACGATAGTTTGTGTTGATTTTTGATACAATCCAAACTAAATACATTTGGGTCTGTTGTAACCTTTTAAAAATGTGTGTTTTTTAGGTTAAATGGTAGTGAATACCTTTGCAAAAAAAAATAATCAAAAAATCCATTCATCAAGACTGCACAGACATTTTGAATAGGATTTATGTCTATAATAAAAATAGCAATAAATAAAATAAACATTTCTTAATAACGATCCAAATCACACTAGTCATTACAATTATACATCACAACAATGTGTGTTCTCTTCATTTAACCCATCCCTAAAGAAGCTGGAATTTACCTTCAAATCATGTCAGTGAACTCATTGAGAAATCGAAATAATTAGCAGCTGAAGCATTCGTTGGAAATAGAGCAGTAAATTGCTCCATATGCAAACCAGGGATTGCAGATTGACTTGCAAAGTGACATGTTTACAATGGCCACTAGAGGACGTAAATGTGGAGTTATGTGATTTATGCTGAAGATAATAGAGTAGAATAGAATTGAATAAAAGGATCTTGATAAAGCTTGGAAAACACAATTTCTCCACTTTAAATATGCCAAAGACCTTTAGACACATATAAAAACATAAAAAGCACGCTGTCAAAAGTGTGCAAAACTAATTCTTATTGAAACTTGCTTCAAAGGAATATGGAAATGCTTTTTTTTTTGAGTGGCTTTTGGGCTAGAGGGACTTTCGACTCTCTGTCTCTCTGCTGGGAGCAGCTTGAAAGATTAGTAGAAGCAATTAAAAAGATCTTGTGAGATTAGGGCGGCTTTCCTGATCCCAAAAAAATAAGGTTTGAATAGAACCAATTTTTTTTTTTCTTTTTTTTTTTTTTTTTAAGCTTTTTAGGAGGAACTGGTTTGGTTTGTGATCCGGAACAGTTTGGTTTTGTGTTACACTATGAGAAAGAAGTGTCAGGATAAAATGTTGGAAGTGATGACAGATTCAATGAGTGATTTAATCAGTTATAACCTTAAACTAACTCTTGATCACAGGTCTTTAACTCAAAGCTGATCAGCTATAAGTGGCTCTCTGAACTTATTACAGCGATTCTAAATAAATGAAATGTATTTATTTATAAAAGTACCAGCTATTTTTTTTATTAATTTAAAAATAAAATCAGGTTTTGGTGGTTAATTTATTTTTAACAGAATTGTTTATTTTAATTTCTACAAAAGATTTACTCTAAAATTCCAGTATTCTTATATTATGTTTAGAATTGTAATTAGGTAGAAAACGTCATGTTTTTTCAACATAATTTTCCACCAAAATTAACACCACAGGCAATATCTACGGAAGATGATTAGGGCCCCTAAAAAAAAAAAAAAAAAAAAAAAAAAAAAAAAGTTATCCGATTTTTTTTAAATAAAATTCAGAATTCTGACTTTAATCTCAGAATTCTTACTTTCTCTGACTTTAATCTCAATTTTCAGAATTTCTTCCCAGAATTCTAACTTTTTCAGTGGCCCTTATCCTCTTCCGTAAATGTCCATCCTGTTTGTACATATATATATATTTTTTTCACTTTTTTTGTTTTAGACTTTTTTTTTTTTTTTTTTACATCAAAAAAAGGGAAGGTTATTAAATAAAAAAACAAAAATTCCTGTGGTAGATAACTATAAAACATTTTTAAAGGTCTTCTAAAGGTCATGTAACATTTGCATCTTTAAACTACTTATTATTTACTGCATTGGGAGTAAAATTAGCTATGTGGATTGTAAAGTTTACAAACCCCCATCTATATTAATTAATGACCTCATCTACTTAGAATATTCTTGATGTTCCTTCCAATCACGAAAATAGTTCCTTATTTCAAGTAAAAGAATATACATATACTATATTTTTCACTTCTATATTATTGTACAGTGATAATTTGCCTTTGTGCTTTGCAAAACTAAGTTAGTAGTAATTCACATTTGATTATCAAAGGTTAGTATGTTAGAATAGTTGAATACAAACTGGGACCATTCTGAAAATTTAGATTTTTTTTAAAACACAGTGTTTTCATAACCATTTCTGTTTCTCTCTTAATAGGAACAAAGTATTTAAAGTCAGATCCAGTTTACCCAACCAAGGACACAGACTGGGAGGCTGTTTTTCCTGACGGGACACCAATAAAGAATGACAAGAAGCCAGCCTATGTGTTTGTGTGGAAGACCTGTGGTGAGTGGAGCCAAAGAAAAACAACAACAGTCCAATTTAACCTAATCACCCAAATCTTTATGAACAGGATCACATCTGCTGACTAATGTGTTTTTGTCTTCTTCTTTGGCAGGTCAGTACTGGCAGGTAGCAGATGGGCCCTCATCCTCTCTTACTATTAACACTGATGAGCTCCCACTGGGTTCCTACAACATGGACATTGTTATCTATCACTACCGGAGCAAAGAAAAGTTTATTCCTTTGGGATATGCCTCTACTCAGTTTTCCATCACTGGTAAGTTTGAAGCTGGACAAAAACCTAGAAATGATGCTGCACTTTTTCAGAGTTGTTAGGTTGAATTTAACATTGGCTAATGGCTGCATTCAGGTGTTGCCTTGTTCTCAATGAACCTTGTGTTTGTCTTACTTGGGATTTGAGAAATCACCAGGGAGGAAATATTTCTAATAACAGAGAGGAAGGTACAGCTGGAAGGCACAATTGGGAAGAAACTTGGAATAATGTGTGCTATCATCAACCAGTGAAGGTGCAGAGGATTTGGATGTATATTCTAAAAAAGTTTAAAAACAAAACAAAACACTGAACTTGTTTAAAAAAAAAAAAAAAACTTCATTAAATACCGTTTTAAATACTTGAAAATGACTTTAACTGGAGAGAAAAGTGCAACGTTGGTCTCAGGAAGGTCAGATGTATGTTCATAAACACAGTGTAGACAAGTGGTGCAGGGTTTACAGAGTACCTACCATACACGTTGCCTGTATATCAAAGTGAGTTTTCAATGATGCGTCTGATGAAAAAAACAATACAATACAAACGTCCAGCTATTCTGACGTTTGGCCCCTGTTCTGGTACAATCGGTAAAGTAGATTAAACAGCTTAATGTTATGGTATGGAGTTCTCTTTTCAGGCCAGCATGTAACACTATCATCCTCTAAGAAATAAAGGCTGGTTAACATTTTTAGGAGCATCCCAAAAAACTCAAAAGCCCAAAGACGCCAATTTATGCAACACATTCTCACTCCCAACTCGTCACATATTGACGCCGAGGGTACCTGAAAAAACGTCAATATGTGACGAGTTGGGAGTGAGACTGTGTTGGTTTATTATCAACACAGAATGAGGCAGTACAAAAAAAAAATAAAAATAAAAAAGCACCTTTAAGAATGACCAAAATCTTTATTCATGATTCAGACCAACTCTAACCAGAATTCTGATATGGTAGTGGCATTATCATGTTGAGCCTTTGTTTTACTATTAGTGTCATTGGAGCATAGTGAGTGGAAAAATGAAGGTGGATGACCAACTTAGAATCCCTCAGTTTAACTTCAAATCAAAGGACAAACATACTTAAATGCTGGTTTTGGAACAAATAAAAGATGCTAACATTATGCAACAGAAGTAATTTCCATCAAGCATCAACTGAATCAAAGAGGTTCATCAAAGCATTCTATTTAAAAAAAAACACTGCCAAGTAGTGGGGTTAAATGTTTGGTCAAAAACCTTTTAATGACTACAGGAAGTGTTCTGGGGTGCAATTAATCGAAGGACATTTACCTAGTTACCAGTGGGGGTGTTTGTAATTAAATCAGTATGATTCATTTTGATATTCCCCCAAATCTTGTTTAAAATCAATAAGATTTTATGTTGTATTGGGACTGTCTTGCAACAAAAAAGGGTTGACTTAACCTCATGAAAGGGCAAAGCTATTGTTAATGGACTAAAACTGTATTATCTCCATAGATCAAATCCCCTTCACTGTCTCCTTGGATCAAATTGACGACATTGTGGCTGGTGACCTGCGCTTCATGCAGAACAAGGCTATAGCCTTCACAGTCACCCTCCACGACCCCAGTGCATACCTCGGCAACGCTGACATCACCTTCAACTGGGACTTTGGGGATGGGAGCGGAGCCCTCATATCCAGAGAGCTGACTGTCACTCACACATATGTAAGCTCTGGCTCATTCAAACCTCAGGTGGTCATCCAGGCAGCAATCCCTGATAAGGCCTGCGACCCACCATCTGACATCACAACCTCTACCCCTGGACCAGCTAATGACCAGGGCACCACAGGTAAGATTCTGCCTGTTTATCTATTTTATTTTTTTTATCTACTAGGTGCAAATTAAGAGCTCTTGATAAGATATGTATAAATATATATGATTTGACACTGTATAATTCAATTCAGTTCAATTATACAGCACTAATTCGTAACACGTCATCTCGAGGCACATTATAGATACAATTCAACAAGATCAAACTCTCAGACTGGTTACCGGTAAAAGTTTTCTTTCTACGGAAAAATGGCTGATTGCATTGAGTCACTGACTCAAAAGCAATCCCTTACACCAACACACACATCCTAGATGAGCATGAGGTGAGAGTAGATTTTGCTTGCATTTTCTTGTCAACTCCCTCACTTTGATGATCCATGCAACAACAGTGAAGAGAAAATAACTCCCTTTTAACAGGAAGAAACCTCCAGCAGAACCAGGGACAGAGTGAGCGTTCCTCTGCTGAGGCTGATTGGTTTCAAAGAGAGAGAAGCAGACAAACACCTCTATAATCTAGAACCAAAGGCATTATTGGCTGCAGTACTGATATTTCTCTCCAGGATGGAGTCACAGCTAAACAGGAATAGAGCAGAGGAGGCTACCATGGCAAGAAAAAGCAGAGAGAACATAACGTTAGGGGTTAAACTAACACATACTACAGAATGGGAATGGGAAACGAGAAATAGAATGATGAAAAGTGGTCCCTATGTCCTCCAGCAGCATAAGCCTATAGGATCATAACAATAGAGATATTTATATTTCTATATGTCCACTTTTTTGTATATACTATATAGTTAATTACAAGATTTCCAGAAAATATAATTAGAAACATATAACAAAATAATTTAACAGTTTTGTATCCCTAAAAGACACAGCTGTCTGAAAACTCATCTGGTTTTCTTCAGTTCCCATACTGGTTTCCACTAAGCCAGTTGGTTTGAACATCAACATGGGTCCCTCAGACACTGAGGAGGACACCACTGAGGGCGAAGCTTCCACAGCCTCCATCATTCAGCATGTCCAGAAAGCAGCAACAGTGGCAAAGACTCCTTCCCCTATAAACAAGCTGCCGGTTGCCAGCAAGGCAGGAAACAGAATGGTATCCAGTAAGTCTCTGCTACCTCATAATGGCTGAAGGAGGAAAGAAAAGGTTCTTCTTTAATCATTGGTATTAATAAAGCATTTTAAATGCTGCATTAACACCTAAAATCTTTACAAGAAAAATACTGCTATTTACCCATAACTCTCACCAGATAGGAGCTCTTAAGCAGTACATAGTCGTCCTTGAGAAGTTACTCTCTGACTTTCATTGATGCACAAGGTGTTTCTGAAATTGAGGCTTGGAAGTACAACAGTTGTTATTGGGAGATACGTGAGAGACACAGAAACAACAGGTTGATTAAATAAATGCATGCAATTTAAGTTGATAACAAAATACATGTTCTGTTTGTGGTGATAAGATGCAAAGAGAACAGCGAGGCTCTCAGGGCGAGCTTCAGCCATTGTTGTTGCTAAGAGGGATGCAGAAGACCAACCATCCGATGACGACTGTGTGATATATAGATATGGTTCCTTCTGTACTGGCATTGAAGTTTTTGGTAAGTTATTTTGAAGAATCCATTTGAGGAAGAAAAAAATATTAGTTTACTAATTACATTAAAGAATTAAAACTATCAGAAATAATGCTTATCTTTTTTTTTCCAGAGGGAATTGAAAAAGTAGACATTGTGCAAATGGAAAATGTCCTCATGACAACACCTAAAAAAGGCACAAATGTTTTAGACATTACTGTTACCTGCCAAGGAAGGTATTGAATGTCTGATTTAATTCCAGTGTAGAATAAATCAAGGCTGCGTGGGACTTCAAAAGAGTTCTCATTCGTTGTGTTTTTTGTTTTCTTACACAGTTTTCCCAAAGAGGTTTGTAGTGTGATTCTGGATTCAAAATGCCTGAAACCTATTCACATGGAATGCAACATGGTCGAGCCTTCAGAGGAGTGCCAGTTGGTGTTGCGTCACTTCTTTAATTCCTCCGGGGTCTACTGCATCAACGTTTCCATGGCAAATGATGTCAGCTTGGCTGCCACCACTGCCAAATTCACTGTAGATATGGGTAGGTAACAGATTAGCAATGTACCAGTTCACAAGAAGCTTTTTCAGGCCTTCTGATATTGATTTTTTATTTTTTTTTTGCAGGCTCAGATCTTTCTTCCTCCGGCACCATCGCTTTGCTGTTGGGGTTCCTGGTACTGATTCTTGCAGTTGGAATCATTGGATACTCCTACAAGTAGGAACTGTCACTTTAAAAATCTTCTCTCGTTCTATAGTGACTTTTCAAGTTTTCCAAAGCTTGAAATAAGACCCATCTCCACAGCCTCTTTAATTTGCATAGATAAGAACATATTTAAATTATCCATGTATCCTTCTTCCTCAGAACTGGAAGCAACAGTGGATAAGGGCCTTTTCATTGTTACAGCAGGACCTGATGGCCCTTTACTGTAGATTATCTGCACTCATCTGCTTTCCTGTTTCTAAATGTAGGAAGATTCTCCCTTCCTGCCTCTAAATATCGGCAGCTCAGTCCCCACAGTTGTTCCAACTCCTATTTTAAATCAAATGGATAAATATAGCTATTGTATAAGTGCTTCTAGCTTTAAAAGTTGAGTGAAGTGGTTGTGCACGCTTAAGGAATTATCGCATCGATCTTAGCATGTTCTAGTTCACATACCCCACAGAAAACCTTATATTTACCTCAAAGCTCTGGTGTCACCAGCATGTTCGGTTCATTTGCCTCTCTATATATTTTCCTTAAGTGTATTTATGGTTTTCTGTTATGAACTAACATTTGCTGAAATTTTACTCCTCTTCCTATCCTAGAAATGGTTTACGGATGTAAGTAAGACCTTTACCTGAGCTGAGCCTCCGACAAGGAGTTTATGTTTTCATCAGTATCTGTTTGTCTGTCTGTTTTGAAAATAGCTGAAAATTTATGGACTGATTTTGCTCAAATTTTTCAGAGGATTTTCTTACTGTGTCTGGTAATACTTTCTTACATTTAGGTGATTTGGATCACCATCGGGATCCAGGAATTTTTCTAAATATTCAGTGAATACAGGTGACAACTTAAGGTGAAAGTGACAATATGTCAGAGGAAATTAGCCACTTGGTGGAGGTCTGCGCTCTCGGAGTGCTTTTGGTCTACAAATACATTAACAAAAAAAAAAACAGATTTAAAAAACAAAATTCTGCTCGGTGACCAGGCTAAGTGTTTTTATCAATAGCATATATTTCAAACCATTTAAATGTTCAAACATGAATCATTGGTAATTAGAATATGTTTTGACAAGAAGTAGAAATTCCGCTGGCAGTAAGGTTTAGCTTTAATAACAAGACAATAACGATGTATGAAATGTGTAGCCAAATCTCTGATAGTTTGGAGTTTATTGCTATTAACATCTAGTTTATTAAATCATTGTTAGACTACTTTACAAATGACCTTTTTCGTCCCTTAATAGCACTTTTAGACTCTTATTCCTACATCTGTCTCCCTGATTATGAACATTACTGACTCCAGGATTGCCCTTGGTTGAATTTGTGAACTTAAACACCCAAACGTGGGCTTAATTTTCTCCAAAATCAATCTTACCCAGTATGTTTTATCTGTGTTTAAACTGGTTAATTAGATAAAGCCAGACATGGATTTTATATTCTGAACGTCACTCAGCTCCTGAAGAGACAAAATCCAGAAAAGCAATGTCAATAAATGAGTGTTTTCATTGAGATTTCATAAACCTTGCTTCTAAAATCTTAGAACCGACATGAAATGTTTTGATTTTTTATTTAAATAGCCATTTTTCTTTATATAACTAGTAATACTTTAATTGTTTTCTTTAAAAAGGTAAATGATAAATGATAGCTGATAAGGATTGTTATGTTTTTTTTTTTGGTAGCAAAAACATTCATGTCATCACTTCAATATATTAAAAGCACATTTATGATTATCGGGGGTTAAGTTGAATAATTTCTGATTGCTGGATTACAAAGGGTGCAAGTGTAAACATGCCGTCTTTATTTCTTCTTTGAACAGGCGTCTTAAACCCTACCGTCCTCTAAAGGAAGACAAGGCCGGATCCGAAAGCCCTCAGCTCAGTGAGGTCCGCAGCCACTCTGCAGCTTCAATGCTCTGGAACTCCCTGAACAGACCTGGAGCCATTGACAACAGCCCCCTGCTGCAGGACAGGGCGCTGTAAATCTCCACCATCAGACAATACAGAACATAATCAGCCCATGGATTCTTTTAAAAAATTTCTTCCTAAAAAGCCTTACAAATATGTAATATGTAGTAACTGTTTCATTTAATCACACTTTGGATGTTTTTTTTTTGTGTTTTTTTTTACATGAAGACAAACTGGACTTGGACATAACTGGATTTGGAAATTTTCAAAATAAACAAAATATGGGTTTATTGTAGGTACACATTTTTTTTATGCTGTTGATTACATCAGAATTTTAAGTCTGTTTCTACTCATAAGCTCGCCAATGTTCACTTTTTATAGAAAGAAAATGTTATGATAAGTGTTTGGACAGAATAAAAAGAGGACACACAACTTCACATCACAGAGATTTTATTCAGAACAAAGTCAAACTTGGCAATTTCAAGAGTTTAATTCAAACAGCCCAAACTGATACTTTGGTGGACAAACATCTCTGGTTTGAGTGTTTTTCTCCTCTGTGTTTCTTTTAATACTCTTCTCCTTCCTCTTCTCCCTCACCCTCAATGGAGTCGACCCCAACCTCCTCATAATCCTTCTCCAGAGCTGCCATGTCCTCCCTGGCCTCGGAGAACTCTCCCTCCTCCATTCCCTCACCCACATACCAGTGGACGAAGGCACGCTTGGCGTACATCAGATCGAACTTGTGGTCCAGCCGAGCCCAGGCCTCTGCAATAGCAGTGGTGTTGCTCAGCATGCACACCGCCCTCTGGACCTTGGCCAGGTCCCCACCAGGAACCACAGTGGGTGGCTGGTAGTTGATGCCAACCTTGAAACCAGTGGGACACCAGTCCACAAACTGGATGGTTCGCTTGGTTTTGATGGTGGCGATGGCAGCATTGACATCTTTGGGCACCACATCGCCACGGAACAGAAGGCAGCAGGCCATGTACTTGCCATGACGAGGGTCACATTTCACCATCTGATTGGCTGGCTCGAAGCAAGCGTTTGTGATCTCAGCCACCGAGAGCTGCTCATGGTAAGCCTTCTCTGCAGAGATCACAGGGGCGTATGTGGCCAGAGGGAAGTGGATACGGGGGTACGGCACCAAGTTGGTCTGGAACTCTGTCAGATCAACGTTCAGGGCACCATCAAAGCGAAGAGATGCAGTGATGGAGGACACGATCTGACTGATCAACCTGTTCAGGTTGGTGTAGGTGGGACGCTCAATGTCGAGGTTTCTACGGCAGATGTCGTAGATGGCCTCGTTGTCCACCATGAAGGCACAGTCAGAGTGCTCCAGGGTGGTGTGGGTGGTCAGGATGGAGTTGTAGGGCTCCACAACAGCAGTGGATACCTGAGGGGCTGGGTAGATGGAGAACTCCAGCTTGGACTTCTTGCCGTAGTCCACAGAGAGACGCTCCATCAGCAGGGAGGTGAAACCAGAACCGGTTCCTCCACCGAAGCTGTGGAAAACCAGGAAGCCCTGCAGACCTGTGCACTGATCGGCCTGAAGAACAAGATTAAAACCAAAATCAATTGCTTACCAACTTAAAGATTTACACAAACCTTTCAAAGTCACTGGTATTGGTTTTACCCACCAGTTTACGGATCCTGTCCAAAACCAGGTCAATGATCTCTTTGCCGATGGTGTAGTGTCCTCTGGCGTAGTTATTAGCAGCATCTTCCTTCCCAGTGATCAGCTGCTCAGGGTGGAACAGCTGGCGGTAGGTCCCAGTGCGAACCTCATCTGAATAGAAAATAAAGCATCAAATTAGCCTAAGTTTGTGGTTGCTTCACAGACATAATCTATAAAAATCCAACCAGATATGACTGTGCTTACCGATGACAGTGGGTTCCAAATCTACAAAAACGGCTCTGGGAACGTGCTTCCCTGCTCCAGTCTCACTGAAGAAGGTGTTGAAGGAATCATCTCCTCCACCGAGAGTCTTGTCACTGGGCATCTGTCCGTCCGGCTGGATCCCATGCTCCAGGCAGTAGAGCTCCCAGCAGGCATTGCCAATCTGGACACCAGCCTGACCGACGTGGATGGAGATGCACTCACGCTATAGAGCAAAAAATAAATAAAAACACGCCAATTTAGATAAAACCCATTAACATCTTCGCAACATAAATACATCTTAATTTCTGTAAAATAAATAACTGCTCCCCCTGTCTGCAATTTGCAGGGAATGCAGCAGGAGGAGGCACCACCCTGCACCACAATCGGCAGGGGACATGGAAATGCCTGCCAGCAGCAACCCCCGCGCCTGTCTTTGATCCGCTTTTTTTTCATGCTCCGGTCTTTTTCTCCAACTCTTGCATCTCTTTTGCAAGCATAAGCCCACATGCAAATTAATTTGCATGTGCATGGGTGCAGGCATTTGGTGAGTCTGGAATATTCCAGTTGATTTATCTGGAGATGCACAATCTCAGCGGATGCTTGGACACAAAAAAAATAAAACAAAACAAAAAAAACACAAACCCCCCACAAATTTGTTTTATACTTATGTTTTTTTAATCAGGTAAGGAGATTTTGTTAAAAACAACGAATTTTGTTAATAGTACACAGCAGAATACTGTCATATTTACCATCAAATGCATCAATTATTTATCTAAATTGCATATTGGATCCTAATAATGAAAAATAAAAGTAATCTTAGTCTCTATCCATCTACAGAACACACAACCCGCCCCTCCCCACTGTAATAAAGACGTAAATATTCATATTTTTAAATAATAAAGTTACATTGGATTATTTTATAGTAAAATCTACTGAAAAAAATGTAAAAAGTGTTGCTTATTTGCATTTAACGGCTGCTTATCGCTCTCGTTGTGCGTAAATGCAGCCAGTCAGTGCATTGTTCTCATCTCCAAACAATGACAATCACACTGTGCCACAATTGCGCACCAATCTGCGCATCCTTTTTACGAACTAACGGTTCCATTCATTTCTAAATATAACTAAAATATACAGTTAAGACTGAAAACGCAACATGAAATACACCCACGTGTTAAAAACGTTACGCGTCGAAAGAAGAAAATCCTTCACGACGTCGTGTGACAGCGAGACACCGGCTCGCGCTGAATTAGGATCAGATTCTCCCTCATAAATTCTTCCAGTCGAGATTATTTATCACAAATAATAACACAAACTTACCATTTTTCCGACTGAGGTTTAAGGAGGAAGAGGAGAAAGGGGAAAAATGCCAAGAAGAGGTCTTTGTAAAAACGGGGTGTTTGCGTTGCGTGTTGTACCCAACGGGGTCGATGCAACAACTGCTGAATGGGAGGGCGGTGCAGGCAGATTTATGCAGGAAGGGCAGCGGATCTGCTTCTGGGCAGAGTGGAAAAAAACACCATTCTACCGCCGCCATTTGGTGATGATGGTGAAGATCATCGGAGGAGAACCAATCTGGATAGAAACCCATTTCAATTATAGAATAAAATTATTAAAATAATATGAACTTGATTTTATATTTCAAAATTTATTATGGAATTTAGATATTTAGCCTTTTTTTAAAGCTCATGCAATAATTTGAAATGTAAATTTTAAAGTGATGGGTGGTTCAGACGAAAAACATTTATTCATCAGCATCCACCTGCGTGAGACATTTTCTCACTCCATTTGAAACAGAAAAATAATGAAATGTTTCAGGTGAAGAAGCTTCCATCACATGCAGGGCGTGCATGTTGCAGAGACAGGTCTGCTGTGATGGTGTCAGTCCAGCATGGCAGCTCCTCTCCTCTCCTCCCTCTTTTGTCCCAGATCCTCTGCAATGATGTCATTCAGTGGGCCGATCACGTGACCGCCTGTCTGCCCGTGTCTGGGTTCACGCAGCTTCTTGTGGTTCTGGCCTGTGTGAGGAAATGAAACTGCCTGAAAAGCAGGAGCCTGTATGTGAAATCATGCACAGTTCCTCTGAAGTAGTACAGAGCAGTGGCCATCAGGGATTTCCAGATTTAAATGCTACAAGGAATCTTAAATCCTGTTGGGAATGAAAGCCGGAATAATGGATTTGTAAATCACAGCTTTTTTTTTTTTCTTCCAAACAGGAATGTGTTTTTCCTTCTCAATCCAAAGTAAGGGGATTGAGGATGTTTGACACTCGATATGACAGCAGGGATGAAAGCGGCGAGCAGGAAACAGGGGAGGCTGTGAGCCAGGAATATTTGAGAACATTCTCATCTCCTCCTCCCCCTGTTCTTCTCCCTCCCCAGCAGCTGTGAAGCAGGGAGGGTCAGAGCAGCTGCTGAGTATGAAGGGAGGAGGATGGGAATGCTAGAGATGGGAGTGGTCCTTCGTGGCATGGAGCTGACTGCATTACATTGATGCAGGGACACAACCTGATACCCAACAATATGACAGAGCATATTCTCCATGTGTTACAGAATGCTTTCTGCATTAGAATGCAGAAAAATGGAAATAGATAGAAGAATATTATGTACAATTATGTTTGCCACTTGTATACTGATGTAAACCTGAAAAAAATGCGTACACACAAGGAGCAAAACTGCTATTCATCTATTAAAATGCTGTTAAGATCACTGTCCTCCTGTAATGCTTTAATCAATAGTGAAAGAATAATGAACCATCAACTGAAAAACTGCAGCACAATACTTATACAAGAAGGGTCAAGAATTGGTGAGGGAACTGGTGAGACAGAAGTAAAAAAATCAATCAATGTCACTTTATATAATTAAAAGGAAGAAAAGCTTGCCGAAAATTTGAAGACAAAACTACAATTTGTCTGAAGGTCTAACAGCCAAGCAAAGGTATTAGTATCTTGTGGAATTATCTCTATTACATCATGATACTAACCTAGCATAAGCTAGATTGATACGTGTATCAATACGTGTATGAATTCTACTCAGTATTAATCTGGAAAGGCCCCTGTGAAGTGTGAAGGTGATGGGGTAAATCCCCAAGTTGCACCTGCCTTCCATGTCCAGATTTTAGCCAATCACAGAAGCAGTCACAGCTTTTAGCCAATCACAGAAGCAGTCACAGCTTTTAGCCAATCACAGTAACAGTAGCAGCTTTTAGCCATTTACAGCAACAGTCGCAGTGGTTAGCCAATCACAACAGCAGTCACAGCTTTTAGCCAATCAAAGCAGCAATTGGAGCTTTTAGCCATTTACAGCAACGATCTCAGCGGTTAGCCAATCACAGCAGCAGTAGCAGCTTTTAGCCAATCACAGCAACAGTTGCAGCTTTGAGCCAATCACAACAGCAGTCACAGCTTTTAGCCAATCACAGCAACAGTTGCAGCTTTGAGCCAATCACAACA
>NW_015150681.1:132574-137758 GCF_000732505.1 Cyprinodon variegatus | reverse complement strand
CTAATCACAACAGCAGGTGCAGCTTTTAGCCAATCATAGCAGCAGTCGCAGCTTTTAGCCAATCACAACAGCAGTCGCAGCTTTAAGCCAAACACAGTAACAGTCGCAGCTTTTAGCCAATCACAATAGCAGGTGCAGCTTTTAGCCAATCATAGCAGCAGTCGCAGCTTTTATCCAATCACAACAACAGTCGCAGCTTTTAGCCAATCACAGCAGCAGTAGCAGCTTTTAGCTAATCACAACAGCAGGTGCAGCTTTTGGCTAATCCCAGCAGCTATCATATTCTTGTATTGTTTCACAACTAGCTAAATTAACTGATAAAAATCCGGTAAGCATCTTTCCTGTCCACAAAGGCACAAATCACGCCCTCTTTACCAGTTTAAAAATAAAAACACACATAGCTTCAGCATCCCACTACTTGGTGACATCATACATGTCACTTCATTTCATTAGTTCTAAACATTTCTGGATTCAAGGCTAATGAATCTACTGGGTTCTGACAAAATGTATTTTTGTGTTTTGTAAACACACGATTCTTGAGGCAAATCACCTTCCCTGCAAGGTAATCAGGTTACAGCAGCAAAGGGTGTAACTTGTGTTTTGTTTTATTAACATTTAATAGGATAGATTAACACAAAGTAGTTTATAATGGAGTAATACTTCATAGAATCACCTTTTACTTCAGTTGGAGTTGTAAGGGGCATGTCTCCACCTGCTTTGTAACTCGGAGATTTCTGCCCATTCTGCTTTGCAAACTAACTAAAGCTTATAAAGACTGAATAAGGATTAACAATGAAAAAAACATGTTCTTTTTTGTTTTGCAAACTCATCTTTGGTTTCAGTCTGGGCTTTGGTTAGAGCATTCAAAAGTATTAATGTGTGCTGGTCTAAACCATTCCGCTATAGCTCTGGCTGTATTTTCAGGGCCATTTTCGTACTTGTAGGTGAACCAACAACCCAAACTCAAGTCTTTTGTAGGCTTATTTTTGGATTTTTCTTAATCTTTTTTTCCTTAAGTCTTTCCTTTTTATTCTAAAGTGAAGACTATGTTAGTGTCATGTAACAACTTGTTCCATGCAATGTTGTCTGAGTACCTGATAAACCTTCTGACAAATATAAAAGCAGGGTTGGTATTGCTTCCTTTCAACAACATCTTGCCACTTTTCAATTAAGATTTGTGGAGCGGAAAGCTATTGTCCCGTTAATCTATTTTTTTAACACTAGCTGTGAATTTCTGCTCCTCTAGAGTTTAGAGCCCTTAGTTCCCAAACATCTAGGCTGGGACTTTCCAATGCCCTTCATTTGTCATTATAGAAGGTAATGGCATTCTAAGTGCTAGACAACAAGGATCAAGATAATATTCAGATAAGCCAAAACAAATGTGCAAAAAACAAACAAAAAAAAAACATTTTCAGAACATCTTTGCTGTTTGGGACTGATTGGAGGTAAAGAGAGAATCTGATAAATGACCTCAGTTCTTGTGCCGACGTCATCATAGCCAAAACATATAAGCTAATTTTATCTGCTTTTAAAAACTCAGCATTTTGTTGTAGTAACAATAAAAAGATTGTTGTGTTTCTTTACAAAAAAATCTTTTTATTGTTAGTAATTTAAATCCCTTTATGGTCCCACAATGGGTAAATTTACTCTCTGCGTTTGACCCATCCCCTTGGGGAGCAGTGGGCTGCCCTTGTGTGGTGCCCGGCGAGCAGTGTGGGGTTAAGAGTGGAGGCTGTGGGGATCGGACCGGGTCCTTGCAACCTTCTCAGAGCACAAGTGCACTGCTCTAACCACTAGGCCAACAGTAGACATTTCACATCAAATGCAGGATTGTTCTTTTTGTATGAGGAATAGCATGACTCTATACAATGTTGACATGGAGATCATTTTGTTGTTAGCAACTAAGGGTCTTCACAGTGTGTTGGACTAAAATAGTTTATGGCTGTTGTCTCTGAAAGGTAAAGGTTTAGGGATAATAAAAAACACTTAACCCAAAAAGAAAGACCTGCTTTGTCTCATCCATCTTTAAGTCACAGCACACCAACCTCACAGGGAGTGGAAAAGGGCGTTTCCCTTTCAGAGACAAGAAATGGAGATGGGAGAAAGAGTAAGATCACATCCCCCCTGGTGCACACGGCACATCCTCCTAGTGCTGCCGCAGTTTAAGCTGGGTCACGTGTCAGTCAGATAAAGGCGCTCTCTGTGTGTGGTTACCAGGCTGTTTCCAGGCAACTCCTTTATTCAGCTAGTAAGAGCCGTTAAATCTTAGGAGCAGGGATGGAGGGGGAAGGGTTGGGCATCTGCAGCTCTCTGTGGCCTACATCCCCCATGTAAGACAGGCCAGTTTGACCTCTTAACTTAATAAGACTGTAGATTTGAGCCAAATGACAGGAAATACAAACAGATAAAGGCCACACCCGTCATTTCATAGCAAGGAATTTTTAATGCATGCAAGTAAAACAACAGGATGTAAACATGCATTATAAGCTGTATATTAACTGTATGTCAGGTCACATAAGCTGAAAATGCTTTAGATTAACTTATGCTTTGCTTTTCTTTTTAAGGTTCATCAAATTCTGAAATATCATTATGAAGTGCAGAAGATTTGAAAATTAGTGTATAAATTCTCGAGGCAATTTTCGAGAAAATAAAATGAATAAGAATGTGAAAAAAAACATAAACAATCTCAAATTCTGATTACTCTTTTGGAGCTGAATTCATGGCCTAAAATTTGTATTTTGAAGATATTTTTCTGTTTTTAAATTACATGAAAACCAAAAGGGACACAGTAAGTAATTGTAGACATGACATGTTCTCAGTGGGAATTTGTATTTTCTAGGATGCAATTATTCTCTAGACTTTTGGAGCAGAAATCACTTTACCATGATTTGAAAAGAGAACTGCACATATTGTCTCTATTCTTTACTACTGATATTACTGATATACTATATTTGAATTCTTTGGACCATGTGGTATCATGAACATTGTAAAATATATCTGAAAATTAAACGTTTTTATTAGAAAGTGTAAGAAATGACCTGTTTTAATGTTTGACTTCTGTTGATATCTAATTATTGAGGCTACAACTTTGACTAAATGCTTTTTGATACAATTCACTCTATTTCATTTTTAAATTTTGATATGGATCTATATATATGGATATATTTATTATATATGGCTATATTTGGATTTTATTGATTATAGACAACACAGAATGAGTTTCAATGCTCTTCTTCAACCTGCCCATAATTTTGTTTTTAGCATTATTGAAAAATTACGCAGCATTTTCCATTCAGGCAGAAACGCCATGATTCTTGCAGTTTAATAACGGGAGCGGTGGCTCCCAGCTGGGTGGGGTTGATGGGCGGAGACTAAGCTAGATTTCTAAATCCTCCAATAGAAATCCGGGAAATCATTCAGAGCGTTAGAGTGACAGCAACTCGGCCAATAGGAGCGCAGAAGCTGCCGGCGCCAAGCCTTCCTCGCATATAAAGCTCCCGCATCAGCATGTACGCCATTATCTCTTACATCGACCCCATAACTGTCGAATTGTAAGACTCCTTCTCCGAGGAGACTCTTCCACCCTCTCTCACAACTTCAGCTAAACAACATGGTAAGAACCTTCAAGCAGCTTTGGAAAAACGAAATAAATTAGTGTTCTTAGATGGTTTATTTATTGATAACTTGAGTTAAAAAGTAAATAAATGGTGGATGAATGAAGTTTTTAGGCAAACTGTATTTTATTTTTTTTTTTTATTTAAATTTTTTTTTTTTTACACAAACGCTTCAGAAATCCTGCAAAATGTAATTTAAAATGTCATATTTGATCAAATGAGAGGTTCTGGCGCGGTTCGGATGGAGACGTGGCGGGCAGTCTGAACAAAGAGCCCCCCCTCCCACTCCCCTCCTCGATGGGCAATGCTAAGATCGGAGGTTTTATCGTCCCCTTTAGCGCGACTAAAACCCCTTTAGTCGCCATCCTATGGTGACAGCTGGAGGCTGTGACCGTAATTCAATGGCAGAGAACACGACCCACTCCCAGTGATACCTTATCCGGAGGGAAACTGGATCAAATGCACCATCAGCATGGCGCTGGCCATTAAAAATGCAAGCTAGTAACGGACACTAATGACTGTTTGCTCACCGGACGAACAGAGCGCGGGGAGCGCTGCGGTTTTTAATAGACTTTACTAGTATATGCATGAAGCATCTCTGATACCGTTAGAAGACTAGATTTATTTGTTTAAAAAAAATGTAAGGGCTCAAAGAAACGTCACCGTTTTCCCTAGTGAAGGGCCGTTGCGTAGCAACGCAGTTGAGACACAACTGCAGTGCGCAAGAAGAAAACTCAACAGATGACCTGAACCAAAGAAAAGTTTGATATGTAGTCCACATGTCAGAGATGCGTCTATTTATCTTATTGGATTTGTGTGCTCTTTTGTGATATTATAAAAAAAAAAATATATATATATATATATATATATATATAATTATGTTTGTTATTAATGTGGAACATATGGTATCCGAGTTTTTATTTTTCTCCACTTTTAAAATATTTTTTCTTCTGTAGCGTGAGTGCATCTCCATCCACGTCGGTCAGGCTGGTGTCCAGATTGGCAATGCCTGCTGGGAGCTCTACTGTCTGGAGCATGGGATCCAGCCGGACGGACAGATGCCCAGTGACAAGACTATTGGTGGGGGAGATGATTCCTTCAACACCTTCTTCAGCGAGACTGGAGCAGGGAAGCACGTTCCCAGAGCCGTTTTTGTAGATTTGGAACCCACTGTCATTGGTAAGCTAAAAAAAAAAGGTGTAAATATCATATAATATCTGTTAACCTAAAGTTAAGTTCAGTGCTTATTATTTTTCCTGCTTAGATGAGGTTCGCACTGGGACCTACCGCCAGCTGTTCCACCCTGAGCAGCTGATCACTGGGAAGGAAGATGCTGCCAATAACTACGCCAGAGGACACTACACCATCGGCAAAGAGATCATTGACCTGGTTTTGGACAGAATCCGTAAACTGGTGGGTAAATTTGGAAAGATACCTGAGAAACTTGTTTTCATAATATTCCTGTTTGAAGAAAATGTATAAAGAGATACTCTAACCATTCTGCTTGGAGCAGAAATGGGATTTGCTGGAGAACATGGCATGATTGTAATTAAGAATTTGTGGAGGTTTT
>NW_015150681.1:129089-131846 GCF_000732505.1 Cyprinodon variegatus | reverse complement strand
AAGCGATCCATCCAGTTTGTGGACTGGTGTCCCACTGGTTTCAAGGTTGGCATCAACTACCAGCCACCCACTGTGGTTCCTGGTGGGGACCTGGCCAAGGTCCAGAGGGCGGTGTGCATGCTGAGCAACACCACTGCTATCGCAGAGGCCTGGGCTCGGCTGGACCACAAGTTCGATCTGATGTACGCCAAGCGTGCCTTCGTCCACTGGTATGTGGGTGAGGGAATGGAGGAGGGAGAGTTCTCCGAGGCCAGGGAGGACATGGCAGCTCTGGAGAAGGATTATGAGGAGGTTGGGGTCGACTCCATTGAGGGTGAGGGAGAGGAGGAAGGAGAAGAGTATTAAAAGAAACAGAGAAATGAAGTTGAGCAGAAAATGATCAGTTATGTTTTCTTGAATGCATTCCAAACAGAGATCTTTGTCCTCTGAAAATGTCAAGTTTGGCTTTGCTCTGAATAAAATCTCTGACTTAAGGTTGTTGGTGTTTTTATTTAATCTAACAATGTTTTCCCAGAATATTTTGAAAGTGCTGTAGAGAATCTGTAATGTCTGTAGAGTTTTCATGGGGTGAGAGACGGGGTACTGAGGCACCTCTCTTCAAAAAAAAGAGCAGAATTAGGAACAATTCTACTGTCTACTTTAGGGATGTACTGTATGTTGAATACCAAGGGACAATCTCAGCAGCTAATTAAAGAAAATGTCATCTGTCTTATCTCACAACAGTAAACTTGTAGTTATTGCTTTCCTCAAATCTTGCACAATGCTGTCCTCCTGTGGCCATGCAAAGAGTAACCGCTTCTGTACCCAAATTCCACTAAAGCTGAGGCAATAGGAGTCAGTGGCCCCATCCAGACGACGAGTGCATGTTTGATAATTAGATGAAGAGGTACAGACCAGCAGCAGTGGCGATACAATTTTGGGAAAGAAATCAAGACCCAAATAAGGCAGAAAATTGTAAAAACACATGGGAGGGACCTGAGGTAGGCCTAACGAGTGAAGAGATCAAAGTAAATATGAAAAGGGTTTCAAGTACTGAAATAAAAAGATTGTTACATGGAGGAAAAGTTACCTTAAAGGTTAGGATTGGGTATGCCAGTTATTCTAAAGATCTTCACCAGGAGGATGCTTCAAATGTTTACTGCTACAACCTGGGGAGCAGCTGAGAAGTATCTTGAGATAAAGGAGGTATCTGTCAATAAATGCAGTAATGACTACAGGGACAACTGAAAGTCAAACAATGTGGTAGTTTGGCGGTATTGCTGATACTACAGTGAAATACTAGCTTTTTCCTGATGGACAAGGATTTTTATAATTTGAAAAGCAATAGGTTAAATTCAATTTTCAATTCAAGTCTATATAGTGCCAATTCACTACACATTATTTCAACACACATATAGGAGACAATACAATCAGATTAAGTCAAAGTTTTCCAAGAAAAAGCAGTTGATTGCATTGAGTCATTGACTACAGCCATCCCTCATGAGCTTCCTGAGTATGCATACAGCAACAGTGGAGTGGAAAAACTCCATTTAAAAAAGAAACTTCCAGTAGAACCAGGCTGAACTGCCTTTTGCCAGCATTTTGGATCAGCTGAAGGGTTTTAACCACAGTTAATTGACTTCCTGATGAAGAATCACAATAATCAAGCCTTGAAGTAACAAATCGTTTATCAGCATCACCCCTAGCAACATTCTGGAGATGAAATTATATGAAATAAAACATTACTTAAAAAAAAAAAAAACTATTGAGAACCTATATTGTTTCAAGAGTCTGAACTATAGGATTTTAAATATATATATATATATATATATATATATATATATATATACATATATATATATATATATATATATATAGCAAATTAACAAATTAAACCAAATATTTGATGGAGAGTAATATTGAATAAAGCACTCTTAATTACAAATGTTCTTGAACCCAAGTGAAGGTTTAAATAGCCATAAATATTTGTTACTGATTAGACATCTAGATTTATGACCTTGAGCAAGTGTTCAATTAGCATTTTCTGTGCCTGGGAAGGGCTTCCTGTTTAAATGTATCAGGATTAGCCTCACAAGCAAGAATACTTTGGTCCACTGCTGGAGCAAAATGTACAGATTCTGAGGGGTTTTGGGGGAAAAACTTTTTAGATGTGCACCAATCCACCTGTGCTGAGCTGCTATGGTGTCTGTGAAACGATGGGGAAACCCCCAGTTCAAATTTAAGGATGACTTTACCCTGTTGACAACGAGATAACCGGTGTGAGAAAAGGGCATCCATAACATCAGTCCAAGGCCATGTTAAAAGCCTCTTTCAGCTTTACAAGAGGATGAAATAATGGATGCCGAAAGGTAGAAAGCTAATGGCTATAAATCAATTATTCCAAGAGGAAACGCCCAACCTTCATAGCTCCATTATTGCAGAAAATCACAAGCATGTGATGCTCTGATATTAATACTTGCCTAGCTGAGCTTCAAACTGACGTAGATTTTTCATATTTTCTACTAAATCTTCCACCATGTCAATAACATTTCCATTGCTTACTTACAAATCCTTGGGGGAAACTGGATTAAAGCTCCAGAGGACAAAATAAAGGAACTCTATTTCATGCAGGTTGTCTTCTTGTCTCCTCCAGCTCTTCTTTCCTCTGTAAAGATCAGTTTCATTCAGAGCTTCCTCCTTGGTATTACTCTAATGGTACAAACAACTTAGACCAGCTGAGATTTCCACATCAAATGTTGGAATTAAAATAACCAACAG
>NW_015150681.1:126003-127014 GCF_000732505.1 Cyprinodon variegatus | reverse complement strand
TCATGAGTCTGGTTCTGCTGGCGGGTTCTTTCTGTTAAAAAGGAGTTTTTCTCTCCACTGTCGCTACAAGCATGCTTAGTATAAGGGATAGCCTTCAGTCAATGAATCAATGCAATCAACTGGTTTTCCTTAGACAGAAAACTTTTAATCAATTTGACTGTGTGATCTGGTAGAACAGTAAAGTGCCTTGAGATGACATGTGCTGTGAATTGGCGCCATAGAAATAAACCGAACTGAAAGGAATTAATAAACAAAATAATATAATCTTAAGAAAATTAACAAATTGTGGGCATCATGATGGTGTGGTTAGTATAGGAAAATCTAAGCATTACTACCACAGTAATCTAGTTTTGTTTGAGTTGGCTGATCAACAGAAATAGCTCAATGCTATTTCTGACATTGAAAAAGCTTCCTGAATGGGAAGCAAAACCTACTCAAACTTGGAAACTAAGTCCACTGGATTTTTTTTTTTTTTTAAAGTTGTTTTGGAATCACAGTCAAACAGGAAGAGGCATATGAAGCTACTATGACAAGAAAAAGCAGCTTGACAATAAAGTTATGGGTGGAACTAACAAATTCTGCAGAATGGGAGAATAGAGATAGAATGAAGCAGAATGATGAAAAGGTGTCCCTATGTCTTCCAGCAGCTTCAACATATAGCAGCATAAATAAGAAAATAGGGCAATATAATCTAACTATTTTGTATGCGGTATGAGAAAGCTAGAGCAAAAATAACCACAAAAGCAGCTAAAAAGTACCTTGGAATAAAGGAGGTATCTGTCAATCAATGCAGTACTGACATCAGGGATAACTGAAAGTCAAACAACTATGTGGAAGTGAGGTTGGTGGTATTGCAGATACTATAGTAAAATACTGTAGTAGGATATTGTTTCCTGATGGACAGAGATTTACACGATGTATTGAAAGAGCAGTAGGTTAAAGTAAACATTGTTTTTCTGACAAAATAAAACCTGTTAAACAATCTCTTGATTTTGCAAGCAAGACCCCTAA
>NW_015150681.1:122548-124584 GCF_000732505.1 Cyprinodon variegatus | reverse complement strand
ATCTATTTCTCCCCTTCACTGATTTGCAATTGATACAAATATTTTCACCTTTTTAAGTGAGTGTAAATTGATAAATAATTAATAAATAAAAAAATGGTTTGACAGAAACAGTTTGTTGAATATGAGGAAAACGATGTTCATTTTATAATATAATTGTATTATGTATATAATTTAGTGTTTATGTCTGAAAAATGGGTATCACACACTTTCTCAAACATAAGCACTTAATTAAGTATATAAATTAATAAATATCATCTTAATTGTTCACTCATTAGTTGATTTAAACGAGTCTTGATAATTAACAAAACCGTGTCTAAGCAGGTTCAATTTTGTGGCGGGAAATATATTTTTTTATCCAAATTTTGCTTGAAAATTCAGCCCTGCAGCAAAACGCGGGCACATTTTAATTCAAAACCGGAACAGACGAGTTGCAGATTGCGGTTTTTAAAAATGCCACTCACAATATGGCGGCAAGGTTGACGCTAAAGCGGGCGCTTTTAGGGGCGGTGTCTTCCTGTCCAACATCAACGATAAAGTAAAATCTACGATTTACCCTCGAATTCACATTTGGATCTGTAAATGATGTAGAGCCCTGTATATGAATAAAAACCGGTTAAATCTACATTTACTTAAGAATCTTTATGCTTTCAGAGACGCGGGCTGGGTATGTCGTCACATTATGCGACAATGGTGTTTGGATTTAACCAATAGAAATGAGTGTCATGTGACATCTAGCCAATCAGATCAAACCCTGTATTTGAAACAACTACAAATACGCCACCCAGCTTCCCTTTATGCATCAGTTTCCTCTTGCACATGACGCTTTATCGTCTTTAAGTGGGAGAAAACTACTTTCTTTCTTCTTTGTGAAATTAACTGCCTATCTTATTTTTGGAAAAATGGTAAGTTTTATTCTGCGGCTTTATGATTCTGTTTATTTAACTGGTTGTGTTTAATTCGGTAATCTATCGAGTTTACTAGGAGAGATATAGAAACAAACGCTTAGGATTAAAATCTTTTATATGTATTGGATTATTAATGGGTCAAATGAAGGCAGAGCATGAAGTTTCCAGGCTTCAGCCCATATTGAAGCTGAGTCATGGGCCTGTCACCGGCTGCTGTACTTTAGCCTTTTTCCGCCTGGCAGCCTGTGACGCATTCCTCTGTTTCAGCGCCTTTTTGAAGAGGCCTCATGGGCGGCTCTGTCCAACAAAGGCTTTGTCCTTTCAGCTTATTTTCATGGTTGAACTGGCAGACTATGTAGCTCAATGTTAATAAATAATCCGCTGCAGCCAGTTATTTTATTTTTTTCTCGACTAGCCAACTCCAAAAAAAAATAAATAAAAAAACCCATACAGTTAAGTTTATGGGTTTACTTCTAATTGTGATTAACCGTGTGGTAGTAAGGATATTATTACATTTAATTAATTAATTAAATGTTTTTTTTTCTTTTTTTTTTTTTTGCAGACACCATGTGGTCTGACCTTGAAACCTATTAAGGGTGTCAGATTTTTTTTAACCCCTCCCTTCACAATGAGTCAGTGGATCTCCATCCACGTTGCTCAAGCTCTAAAGAAACCACTTCATAGTTTACTTTATGGCTTTACTTGTAAGCCTTATTGTCTGATAAAGGTGTGGTCGTTGGGTTATTTGTTTGACATCATCATCATTATTTTTTTTTTTTTCACAGCGTGAGTGCATCTCCATCCACGTCGGTCAGGCTGGTGTCCAGATTGGCAATGCCTGCTGGGAGCTCTACTGCCTGGAGCATGGGATCCAGCCGGACGGACAGATGCCCAGTGACAAGACTATTGGTGGGGGCGACGATTCCTTCAACACCTTCTTCAGCGAGACTGGAGCAGGGAAGCATGTTCCCAGAGCTGTTTTTGTGGACTTGGAGCCCTCAGTTATTGGTAAGCTTGATGAAGAAATTCTTGAAAAATGACCCAATTCCAGAACGATTGGTAAAATGAAAACCTGTCTTCTCAGATGAGGTTCGCACTGGGACCTACCGCCAGCTGTTCCACCCTGAGCAG
>NW_015150681.1:113715-121532 GCF_000732505.1 Cyprinodon variegatus | reverse complement strand
AGCCAGAGGATAGGTAAAATTAATATCCATGGTAACCTTTTTCAACTTTTCACAGTAATGCTGGTTAGATATTGCTGAAAAGAACAGCTGATAATTTGCAACTAACAATGGAAGCAATCACAAATTTTGGTTTGGTCTTTAACTTGGAGTACCGGCTCCCACAATGGGCCAGAACTACTGACCTTTAAATGTAGGGTAAGTTTACCCAAACTTTATGGTGTATATTTTCAAATGTATATAAATGTAAGGTGCTACCAATGCAGGCTTTAAAACTTTGGTTTTAAAACCTACATGTCTGGAGAACTGATCTCTATTCAGTGGATTGCTGATGGCCCGAAAAAAGTGAAGTGTATATGTAATTACTATAATGTCTACATTTACCCCAATTTAGCACTTTTGGCACATCTGTATTATTATGCTCCATTAACACATTAATTTTGTTGTGATGGATTTGTATATGTTTTATATGATTTATAGAGATTATCTTCATAATGACAATGTGATGTGCCTATTTTTTTTATTATAAGTTGAAGTAATTTACTTATGCTAGGAAACACTGTCAAAGTGATGAAATTATCTTTATTTTGAAAATGGTTAAGTAAAAATGAGAAAATCATCATCGTTCGATGCTGTAGCACACATTGTTTACATTGCGACTGGTCTAGCTAGGGAGTACCAATATGGTGGCCGGTGGCTTCACTTTAACCCTGTACTATCAACAGGCTATGAGCAATCCAGTGAATTAATAGAGATCAGTGGTCTGGTCTGGAGCGGACCATGCTATGTATCTGCTGAATGCAGCTGCAAGGTTTACCTGAAATGTTTGTAGCTGGCCAATTAAAACATTAACTTTAACCTATGTGATGGTTTAAATAACCCTAAATTTGTTTCCTGTTAGACATCTAGACTTATGACCTTGAGCAAGTGTTCATTTAGCCCTTTCTGTGCCTGGGAAGGGCTTCCTGTTTAAATGTATCAGGATTAGCCTCACAAGCAACTTTGGTCCACCGCTGGAGCAAAATGTACAGATTCTGAGGGGTTTTGATTAAAAACTTGTTAGATGTGCACCAATCCACCTGTGCTGAGCTGCTATGGTGTCTGTGAAACGATAGTTCAAATTAAAGGATGACTTTACCCCGTTGACCCCGTGAGAAAAGGGTCTCAATAGCATCAGTCCAAAGCTGGGCTAAAAGCCTCTTTTGGTTTTATAAGAGCATCACATAATGGATGCTGAAAGGTGGAAAGTTAAAGGTTATAAATCAATTATTCCCAGACGCAACACCACACCTTCATAGTGATATATTTTGATATATCACTATGATATATTTTCTACTAGGTGTCAAAATCTTTAAGCATGTAACTAACATTTCCATTCCTTACAAGTGCCTTGGTGGATACTGGATTTAAGCTCCAAAGGACAAAAATAAAGGAACTTTATTTTATGCAGGTTGTCTTCTTGTCACCTTCAGCTCTTCTTTCCTCCATAGAAAACATTTTCATTCAGAGCTTCCTCCTTGGTATTACTCTTAACGGTACAAACAACTTAGACCAGCTGAGATTTCCACATCAAATCAAACCAAACATCCTGAAGACCTTCTATGACTCTGTTTTGGCATCAGCCATCTTCTGTGGAGCTGTTTGTTGGAGCAGTGGCTTATCTGTAGCTGAGAGAAATCGGCTGGATAAGCTGATCAGTAAGGCGAGCTCTGTGATTGGATGCCCTCTTGACTCAGTGCAGGAGATGGGAAACAAAAAGATCCTAACTAAATTAACATCTCTGTTGGATAATGTTTCCCACCCCATGCAAGAAGCTGGTGCTTAACTGGAGAGCTCCTGCAGTGACAGACTGCTGCACCATAAATGCATGAGGGAGCGTTATAACAGATCCTTCCTCCCATCAGCTGTAAGACTTTAGAACCACCACTGTTCCCAACAACCTCAATAAGTTGTTACATTCATGCTGATTTTTCACAGTTTATGTCTTAGTCAGCTAAGTAACACTCTGCTGTCATTTTGCACATCTCTGATGTTGCTGCTATTTTCAAATATCCATTAATGTATAAAATGTCCATAGCTGTATATTGGTTATTTTTCTCCAGGTGCAGTTTTATATTGTTAAAACACCTAACAGTTCAGTATTTCATTTGTTTATCTATGTTTTCACTATTATGATATTCTTATACACTTTTCTAAGGTCCACATTTGTGTGACCATTTTTTCTATAATCTTTTTGCTGCTGTAAACACCAGAATTTCCTCATTGTGGGACAATACAGAGATTTTCTATTCTATTCTATTCTATTCGAGAATCTCACTCCGGTTCCACTTACTATATTCAGACAAAATATACAGAGAAATTAAGTTGAGGAGAAAGTGATCAAATATGCATTCTTGAATGCATTTCAAACAGATGCTTTTCCATCAAAGTATAAGGTTTGAGTATATCGTCTAAAAATGTAAAGTTTGGCTTTGTTCTGAATAAAATCGCTGTGATTTAAGATTGGGTTTTGTGAATTCTAAAACTCAAATTCTAATATTTTGAATGTGTTGCACACGATTGACATGGTAATAAACTAAATGATATAATCTTAAGAAACTTAAAACAAATTGTGACCATAATGAAGGTGTGGTTAGAAATAAGCATTGCCACCACAGTAATGTATTTTTTTTTTATTTTTCGAGTTGCCTGATCAACAGAAGATAAAAGACAGAATATGATACCCAACAACCCTAAGGGGGGGATTTGCCAATAGAGACTATAATTAAGCAAAAATCTGTTTTAGAGTTTAGCAGTTACCAAGGCACAGTCCCAACAGCTAATAATTTAAAATAATTTTGAATTTTAAAATTGTAACACTATCAGCCTTAAACCTTTACTTAGTGCTTTCATTATAACCTTTGCATCATGCTGCTCTCTTGTGGCCATGCAGTGTAACAGCTTCTGCGGGCGAGTTTCCACCTCAACTATAGAACAGTTAAATCTTGGGTTGAATCTGTGTATCAAATGGACTTGTACGGTCATTATTGACAGCTTTATGTAGAGGTAAAGACAAACAGCAGGGGCAAGACATTTTCAGGAAAAGAGATTAAACCACACGCTTGGAAGGAAATGGGAAAGCATATGGGTGTGATATCTGGAGTAGGGATAACAACTGAAGTGATCAGAGCAAATGTGAAAAGTATTCATGTCAATAAAGGAAAGAGAATTGGATACCTTAAAATGTTAGGATTGGGTATATCATGCTGCGTCCGAACATCTGAATGTCTGGTTAATGGTAAAGTAATGGACCCACAATATACCTTGAAAAGTATATGGGTTTATATTGGTGGTCACTTGACGAACAGATATATCCCAGAATGCTTTGCCAAAGCTCTCCGCGCAAAACATCATGGGATTTGTTTTTGGGCAAGAAAGAACAAAGATGGTGCAGGCACCATGACCCGAGGTGAAGTAGTAATGAGTGGTCGTCTGTACGAATGGTCAGTTAACCGAGTGCCCTATAAACTCCACTACAGTAAATAGTCTTCACTTTATATAATGATTGAAGGGTTGGGGAGGATGTTCGGACACAGCCTAGTCATCCCCAAGACCTCCAGCAACAGGATGCTTCAAACGACTACTGCTGCAACTTTGAGAGCTAAGGTCTAGTATTCTAACCTAGGGGAACGTTAAAATGGAAACTGCCTCTAAGGGACAAAAACAGAATTCCACAACTGAGCTGCTTGTAAAGGCTGTGGAATACAACAGTGCAGTGCAAATTCAAAGTTATCTGCACTATTATGATTTGATTAAAAAGTCAACACTAAATGAGAGCCTAATGCTAGAGCATTTTCTTTTCCTCCCAACCCTTTAGTTTAGACAAATGTCAAACCATTGTAATGAATCATTTCTGGAAATACGTGGGTAGTAGAGAAGAATGTTGTTGCATTTACAGATGAAGTAATGAAGGGCTCAACAGAGACTAGATAGCATTCAATTCAATTTAGTTTATTTATATACCACCAAGTTAAAAACACACGTCATCTTAAGTCACTTTCCAGAAACAATAAAGTAAGAATGGTTAAAAGTTTCTATTGGGGAAAATTTTTGATTTCAATGAGTCATTGACTTGCAGGATTTGCTCCTCCTGGATAAGCTTGTGGCAACGATTTTCACTTGCATTTCGTTGTTGACTCTTCAGCCATCTCTCAACTTGAACATGCATGCAGCAAAATTAAAGTGGAAAAAACACCCTTTTAACAGGAAGAAACCTCCATCAGAACCAACCTCAGTGTAAGAGGCCTTCTGTAAGGGCTAACTAGGGTTCACGGAGATAGGAGCAGACATACAAAAAGAAGTAGATATACAAATGGCAACTATTAACTAGCTCCACACATGGCCCCATCCAGGAAAGATACATTTAGGCAGACAAGCTTCAAGCCAGTTCCCATGTAGGAGCATGAGAGAAATCACTTACAGATATTCACAGTAAAAGAACAGGACCACTCTTTAAAGAACAGGTAAAACTCCAAAATGTATAAGTGAAGGTATTGATGGCAGCAGTTCAGCTCATATTTCAATCCAGGATGGAATCACAGTCAAACAGGAAGAGGCAGATGAAGCTGCTACGACAAGAAAAAGCAGAGAGACAATAAAGTTATGGGTGGAACTAACTAATACTGCAGAATGGGCGAATAGAGGTAGAAGGAAACAGAATGATGAAAACAGGTCCCTATGCCCTCCTGCAGCCTAAACATATAGCAGCATAAATATAAAAATGGGCCAATATAACCTACGGTAACTATTTTGGATGAGGTATGAGAAAGGTAGAGCAAATGAGAAAATACCACAAAAGCAGATAAAAAGTACCTTGAGATGAAGGAGGTATCTGTCAATCAATGCTGTACTGACAGCAGAGATAACTAAAAGTCAAACAACTATGTAGTACTGAGGTTGGTGGTATTGCTGATAATACAGTGGAATAGTAGGACCTTAGTTCCTAATAGGCAAGTATTTACATAATTTATTGAAAAAGCAGCAGGTTAAAGTAACATTGATTTTCTTAAAAAAAAAAAAAAAAAAAACTGGTTAAACAATCTCTTGACTTTTTATATATATGGATATATAATAGAACATAGAGATAAAAACACAGTAGTATGGGAAGGATAACTTTGTATAACTCTCATTCAAGAGCGTTTAAACTATAGGGTTTTAGGTATAATAAAAGCAACCAATGTTATTAAGAGAGAAGTATGGATTATTAATCAATTTGAAATCATTATTTCTTATAGATTTAATATATATGAGGAGGGAAATAGCAAATCTATCTAATGAGCAGACTCCAGTGTTAATGGGAAAGCACAAGATAGATTAAAATGGAGATAACATATAGGAATGTATAGATAATTACAAAACTATGTCCAAATGATGGAAGTAGTTCTAGATTTGATGTAATTTATGGAACAGAATAAGCAACCAATATTACAATAGTGTCAAAGCAGATAGGTATCAGGGAGTGGGACATATTTACTAAAACTAATTGGGAAGTGATCATTATCCTATTTGGATTGGGCTACATAATAAAGATATACTGAACATTAAATGCTAAACATATTTGAATAATGCCTGATGTAATAAAGAACTAAACTCCATTAGTACATGTTTATTATATGAATAAGCAGGGAAGGCTTTTGAAAATCTTTTAGAGTAAGCAAAGTGGTGTTTGTTGGACCAAAAAACCCCCCCAACACAATGATAAATTGTGTAACTATCTGTCTGTCTGTCTGATTGATAAAATACAAATATTTTAATCTTTTTACCTTTTCAAGAGTGGATGTTTATAGAAGTGCCTTGACGATGTCACACCTGAAGTAAATAAGCTTAAAAGCTGGTTTGTTCTTGAATCTGAGAAAAACTCATTTTTATAATTGTGTTATGTATCTAATTTAATGTTTACACATGAAAATGGGTATCATTACTTTTCTCAAACATAAGCACTAAATTATGTATATAAATAAATGTCATTTTCATTATTCATTCATTAGTTAATTTACACAAGTCTTTAGAATTAACATAAACATGTCAAAGGAAGGAGTTCAAATTTTGTGAAGGTAAATATCTTTTTATCCAACATTTGCTTGAAAATTATTTGAAAATTCAGCCCTGCAACAAAACGTGGGCACAGTTTGATTCAAAACCGGAACAGAAGAGTTGCGGATTGTTTGTTTTTAAAATGCCACTCACAATATGGCGGCAACGTTGACGCTAAACCACACGCTCATCGGGAAGGTGTCTTTCTCTCTAACGTCAACGATTAGCTAACATCCACGATTTAACTTCGCATTCACATTTGTTTCTGTAAATGATGTAGAGCCCTGTATATCGATAAAAACTGGTTGAAAATACATTTCATGCTTTCAGAGAAAGGCGCTGGGTGTGTCGTCACATTATGCGACAATGGTGCGACAATGAACTTAACCAATAGAAATGAGTGTCATGTGACATCTAGCCAATCAGATCAAACCATGTATTTGAAATAACTATAAATACGCCACCCAGCTTCCTAATTATTAGTTTCCTCTTGCACATGACTCTTGACTGTCTTTTAGTGGGAGAAAACTACTTTCTTTCTTCTTTGTCATCCTAACTCCCTGGCTTATTTTTTTGTAAAATGGTAAGTTTTATTCTGCGGTTTTATGATTCTGTTGTATTAACTGGTTGTGTTTTATTTGGTAATCTCTGTCGAGCTTACAAGGAGAGATATAGACAATTAAAAACAAATTTACAGATTAAAAGCTGTTTCTTAATGCATTGGATTATTATTAGGTTGAATGAAGGCAGAGCATGAAGTTTCCAGGCTTCAGCCCATATTGAAGCTGAGTCATGGGCCTGTCACCGGCTGCTGTACTTTAGCCTTTTTCTGCCTGGCAGCCTGTGACGCATTCCTCTGTTTCAATGCCTTTTTGAAGAGGCCTCATGGGCGGCTCTGTCCAACAAAGGCTTTGTCCTTTCAGCTTATTCTCATGGTTGAACTGGCAGACTATGTAGCTCAATTCCAAAGAAACTACAACATGGTTTAGTTTATGGTGTCCCTTCTAATTTTAGTTATTGTGATTAAACAGTTGGCAGTAAGGATACTTATTACATTTAACTTATTATCATTTTATTTTTTTTCACAGCGTGAGTGCATCTCTATCCACGTCGGTCAGGCTGGTGTCCAGATTGGCAATGCCTGCTGGGAGCTCTACTGCCTGGAGCATGGCATCCAGCCGGACGGACAGATGCCCAGTGACAAGACTATTGGTGGAGGAGATGATTCCTTCAACACCTTCTTCAGCGAGACTGGAGCAGGGAAGCACGTTCCCAGAGCTGTTTTTGTGGACTTGGAGCCCTCAGTCATTGGTAAGCTTGATGATGAAATTCTTGGAAAAATGAATGAAAGAATTGGTAAAATAAAAACCTGTCTTCTCAGATGAGGTTCGCACTGGGACCTACCGCCAGCTGTTCCACCCTGAGCAGCTGATCACTGGGAAGGAGGATGCTGCTAACAACTATGCCAGAGGACACTACACCATCGGCAAAGAAGTTATTGACCTTGTTCTGGACAGGATTCGTAAGCTGGTAAGCCAGTAGGATTTATTTTACGTGTATATTGTGGATGTACTGTATTTTAAGAATGTTGAATCTTTCTACAGGCGGATCAGTGCACAGGTCTGCAGGGCTTCCTGGTTTTCCACAGCTTCGGTGGAGGAACCGGTTCTGGTTTCACCTCCCTGCTGATGGAGCGTCTCTCTGTGGGCTACGGCAAGAAGTCCAAGCTGGAGTTCTCCATCTATCCA
>NW_015150681.1:109868-113023 GCF_000732505.1 Cyprinodon variegatus | reverse complement strand
GCAGAGGCCTGGGCTCGGCTGGACCACAAGTTCGATCTGATGTACGCCAAGCGTGCCTTCGTCCACTGGTATGTGGGTGAGGGAATGGAGGAGGGAGAGTTCTCCGAGGCCAGGGAGGACATGGCAGCTCTGGAGAAGGATTATGAGGAGGTTGGGGCTGATAGCTTGGGAGAAGAAGATGAAGGAGAGGAATATTAAAAAGGCATTCCCTATCATTTCTGAATGTTCCCAATAAAATTTTCTGGCTGCACGAATTCTTCTGTGTTTGTGTGTGTAACGCTAATTCGGTTATCCAAAGTAGTAACATTTCCTTGGTAACCTTAACCTGTGGAATTCTCACAGTAATGCTGGTTTGATGTTGGTCCAAAGAGCAGCTGTTAATTTTCAACAATGGATGACATGCAGTTACAAGCTTTGAAGCTGGCAAAATGTACTTGAACCCAAGTGTGGTTTTTTTTTTTTTTACCCTGGATCTTTGCTTCTGTTCAGACAGATCATTGACCTTGAGCAATGGTTCATAAAGCCATTCCCTGGGAAGGGCTCCCTGTCTAAATGTATCTCAAGCAAGAATACTTAAGTCAATTTCTGAAGCTGGGCTGGAGTAAAATGAAGATTCTGAGGGTATTAAGAGTAAACTCTTGCTGCTCTGTGGAAAATATGGGTAAACTAATCAATTTAAAGGATGACTTCACCTCATTGGCCACAAGATGGCAGCTGTGAGAAAAGGGGCATCAATAGCATCAGTCCAAGCATTGCTAAAAGCCCAACTTGGGGGCTTTAAAAGAGCAACTAGTAAATGCTAGCAGTAATGGTGGCTATAAATCTGTTACAGAGGCAACACTCAGCTTTCTGAATCACTAATGGAATGCTCTGACATTAACGCACCTAAATTTGAAATATTTTCTGCTAGTGTTTTGGATACTGGATTTAAGCTCCAAAGGAAGATTCTCCCATGCAGGTTGTCTCATGGTCTCCTTAAGCTCTTCTTTCCTTAGAGCTCAGTTTCAAAGCTTCCACTGTATTACTCGCACAGAACAGATTTCCATCTAAAATAACATTAAAATCACCATTAGCAAGCATTGTTCACCAAGTTTACGAACACAAATGGTATTTTGGTTCCACTTTGTTTTCCATATACCTCTTTTAAACAATATAAATTCATAGAGCTGAGAAATTAGCTTTTTTTTTTTATAATTATGTAGTGTATACCTATATATATGGCTGGATTTTACAAAGGAAAAAAAAAGACAAAGTTGTATCACTGGATGTTCTACAAGAATAGGTTTGTTTATTCTGGTGTACAGAGTAATGCTACCATTTCAGGGAGCCAATCCGTTTTCAGTTGTTTGGCAGGAGCCATTTCTCTTCTGGGCCCCTGGCCCCACTGGAACTCGCTTATATCAGAGAAAATCTCACTCAGTTCCAGCAGGGCTTAAGTCTCTCCTTCTGGGGCTTCATCAGAGGTAGTAGTCTTCCTCCTCTATGTCACCATGTGTGTCCTGGAAGCCCAGCGTTTGGATGTCGTGAGTGATGTCAGAGATGCGGCGATTAAATTCCTGAGACCCTGTTGCTAGGGAGCCATTGTCGTACCTACTGAGAGATGAATAGACGTTAACTTTCTGACAGGCTGGCTTACAGTTTTTAGTGGTATAGATGGACTAACTTAAGCCTACAGGTGCATCTTAATATCATGAGAATATCTTTTTAAAAAAGGTAATTTGTTTGACTTTCTGTGGTATAGTATAACTTTCATATAGGTAAATCAAGAATAAAACCCCCAAAACATTTTCTTTATTAAAGTGCAACATCTACAGGGATGATGCATGCATTTTTGTGTGTAGGAATTTTAAAGTTATTTTCTAATTAAATAAACTGAAACTGAATCCTCAAGGCACTCTTTCATTCACAGCTTTCATTCACAATCTGCACAAGGCTTTAATTCTCCCTGTGTACCTTGTGTTTCCCTCTTGCAATAGCAAGGTATGTCTATAACCTATTTAAAAAAAATGTTTTTCTTTACTTTTTGAGATTACGGTAAAACCAAAACTCTAATTCTTTTTTTTATGTAAGCTAAAACTTGGTGAGTAGAATTGGTTTTCAAACACAGAGGTTTTCTCTCCACTTAACTTTCCATAATTAATGTAATTAATTTATCAACTTTTTTTTAGAGAAACCCCATTTTGTGTTTTCAGTTGCTATAAGTCATAAAAATTATCAGACATAACATTTCTAATCGAACCCTTTAAAAAAAAAATGATTTAAGATAACATGAGCACGGAATGAAAATATTGAAAACAAATAACACATTGGATGTTATTGTAATTTATTTTGATGCACCTTTAAATCTCTTCCATCGGAATAATCAGGAATTCCAATATTCACTTAGATTTTCACGTACCCTCTCATGGCTGTGGCCGAGGTGTTGCTCATGCTTCGTTTGATACGTCCAAAGCTGTCGGTTAAGATTCCACCTTCTCGGATCCCGATGCTTTCAAGGAACGTCTCAAATGCCCCAACGTCTCTGTCTGGAATAAACGGCCGCATGCCTGGAAAACAAAGGACACAGGATCATTATTCAGGTTAAGTAAAAAGAAGATGTTTTCTAGTGTTTTGTGAGATACAGTGTATGGTGTGATATACCACCCCCAAAAAGCTAAAGTTGAATCTTAAAATTAAAGACAATGTTATTTTAAAAAAAAATTAAACACATATCATTTCTATTTTCCTTTTTTTTAAACAGCCTTTTTCTGCCTCACTGAGGATATCTGGAAAATAGATCATATCCAGCAGCATTGGAACCGTTGTATTCAAGTATTTTTAAATGCTAAATCTTTAGGACTGAAATTCTTGTCTAGATTTTTTATGAAGATTTAGAAGATTTTAGAAGCACTTTCAAAAAAGATGAAACTGTCCAGAGAGCTGTTCCAAATGAAATTCCTTTTTGTTTTACACTTGTTTAAACAAAATGACAAATAAACCTAAGTCTAAGATAATGAAGAATTTCTAGTGGGTAAAGTGGAGTGAAAGTCCCTTGAAGAAAAATCTCCAGCAGTGTCGCAGTCAAAACCACCTGAGCTCAGACCAAGTTACTGGCGGTGCAAATGCTAGATAGTCACAGTTCAGGGAAAAACAGAACAGCCTCAAACGATGCCTAT
>NW_015150681.1:81444-109527 GCF_000732505.1 Cyprinodon variegatus | reverse complement strand
TGAAAAAACAGAATTTGCACTCAGTCATTTTTTCTAGTAGGAGAAAATCTCTCACTCTAGTAGTAGAGTAAGGTTAGTGTCGATTGACCCTGAACTGGCTCTGTTTTCTGTCGCTACTCAGCACATGTTGGTCCCAGTTTGGCCACCTTCATGAAAACCTTCTGGCTCTACAACTGTAGGCTTTGTGCCAATAATTGGCCAATAATTGTCTCAAATATTGCAATGCTGGTCTCTTTAACATTCTGATGGTTTCGGACAACAACCCTAATTCATGTGAATTTCAGAGATCTAGATTTTTACATCAACAAGATTATCCACAAAGCCTGACGCATCCCTCCTGACAGGACTGCAATTAGGACCAGACCAGAAGATCACATTAAAAGACTCTTCGGTGTCTTCAGTTTTCCATTTCAATCTGAAAAACTCACACGAAGAGAAAAGACAATTAGGAGAAACTTACTGATACAATTACTTTGTCTTTGGAGCTCAGACCTCGGCAGGAAACATAGAACTCAATTTTGATAGATATGCATGAACAAGAGCAAAGAAGAGGGCTGTTTCCCTCCCCAAACTGGTGGTGGAGTGGAGATAGATGAAATTGGTCAGTCTGTAGACTGCTGGTTAGCGAGACGGTAAGCTGAGCTTTATGGGGAGATCCAATGGATTGCATGAGCTGATACTAGAGCTTCACTCAGGGACCTGGAAAATGGAAGTCCAGCTTGATAACACAGGTTGAGAGAACCTGTCCATGATGAGCAAGCATGAAGCGACAGTGGAGAGGAAAAACTCCCTATTGGGAAAAAACCTCTGGCAGAACCAGGCTCAACATGGCTGTCTTCTGCCGGACCGGTTAAGATAAGACAGGGAACGCAGAAAGAGTCCAGGAGGAATTACACTCTGATGAAGCTTTAGCTACGATGGTGGAGGAGGGGATGGAGGTGGGTTGAAAGTCATCTGAATGAAGCCACACAGCGCATCCACCGCCTGCGCACAGGAGCAGACAGGTGCGTATCAGAGGCCTTTTAAGATGAACTTTGGATGCCGATAGGCTTTCGTGAAGGTGGGGTTCAACGTTGATTGGCTGTGTAGCAGGTGGATGTAGGAAAGCAATTATTTTCTTCAGTTGAACTTCCACTTAGGCTCCATATTTCAGGTCAGCTCATAGACCTGTGCAAACACTGATCACCTGTTTATTCTGTAGAAATGTGCAGGGCTTGTGGTTGAAGAGGAGCAGCATATAAGTTGGCTTTGCTTCAGGTCTTCAAATTTATCAAAGTGTTACTTATAGTCTCTAGAAATTTTACATTAAAAGTATAGTGGAGAAAGTTCCCTTTTTGGGTGGATAATCAAAATAAGTGGTCGTTCTAATTGTCAATCATTCTGGTGATATGTTTACATAAGGCCATCCTACATGTTTGTCCCAATTTTCACTTACCAGTGGTGACTCTGACATATTGGAAAAATTACAAATCTTTTGGAAAGTAAGCTTATATGAGCGATGCAAACAGCAGAA
Source organism: Cyprinodon variegatus (assembly GCF_000732505.1). NCBI lineage: Eukaryota > Metazoa > Chordata > Actinopteri > Cyprinodontiformes > Cyprinodontidae > Cyprinodon > Cyprinodon variegatus. Next base: position 108,014 of record NW_015150681.1, on the reverse strand, counting down.
AACAGAGCGTTCACGAGGAGAAATGGGCTTTTGCATGCTTTTGCAAGCGTTTAACAGGCTTTCCATCTTGGGAGCACGGTTGTGTATATCCAAGTGGAGAGCGCGGGTATTTTCAAAAAATGTGTGAAAATCCTCCACTATACCTTTAATATGTACAAAACCTTCTCTCATGATATATTCCTTCTGTAGTTTTTCTACAGACAAAATGTGTCTTTACCTTTTACTCCCAACACACTACCAACATCAGGTTGTGCTATGCCACAGACCACTATCCTAGTCTGTATCTAATTCTCACCAAGCAGCAGGAATTTGCGGTCATCTCCATATAGTTGCAGCAACTCCGAGCAGAAGAGGTCGATGTTTGAACCCAGCCTGTATTCTCTTAGCAGGACTGCAAACTGCTGCAGCTCCAGAGGATTCAGTTTGTTCCTCAGCTGCACAAAGGCATACAGATAGAAAGTCAAAGGATTTAATTTGTATAGTTTCTTTTCATAAAAAACATTTTTTCTCTTTTAACTTTTATTTTGCGACATGATGACATATATTGCAGTCAAATCAGCTCCGTCTTGCAGAGACTGTGCTTTAATTTCTGCTCCTGAAGATGGCAAATGTTGTCCACACTCACTGTGATCATGTACTCCTGCATCAGCAGCAGGGCGGGGTTGCTGTCTGCTCCATCACTGGTTGATGCCAGGCTACGATGTGAGTCCTGCAGGGAGATGGATGAGTTCTCGCTGTATGTCTCACTGTAGTAGAGCTCAAAGGCCTCCTGGGAGCCATCGCTTACAAAGAGGGAAGGATGCATTCAGTCAGTGCCAGTGGCTTTGTTGGAAGACATTTCAGTTTGCAGCAATATAGAAAAAGCACTGTGGGTAATACACACCAGCATACAGAAAGTAGTATACATAGTTACTCACAAAGAACTACAGCAGCTAAACTCTGGATCATAACTGTAGGACATGTCAGTCAGGCAGCTGTCACCTGTATGGAGATACAATCAATAATGTTTTACTATCTACCATGTGCATGCTGCGTTTCTTTTATATTTGTTTCTTTGCGTTTTGGGTTGACTCAAAGAGTAGAACACTAATATAAATGGTGTGTGAATCCTATTATGGAAGACAATGCGAATGAGAAATTGACCCATCAGAGAACACACAGTGGGGTGGGGGCCTACTGTCAGCATCAGCATGGAACAGCCAATAGGATGTTAAATTTAATTTTTTATTTTTTTTATTTTTTGTGTGTATATTGTTTTCATAATATACACTACAGATTATTATTAGAGTTCTTTTTCCTGTGTCCTTCAAACTAAAAGTCCCTCAAAAAATAAAGACTGCAATTTTACTATGTTTGGATAAATAAATGTCAATTAAATACATTTTAAAGTCAATTAATAAATAAATAAATAACAAACATATACAGATATATATATATATATATAAATAAATATGTACACTCACCGGCCACTTTATTAGGTACACCTGTCCAACTGCTCGTTAACACTTAATTTCTAAGCAGCAACTCAGTGCATTTATGCATGTAGACATGGTCAAGACAATCTCCTGCAGTTCAAACCGAGCATCAGTATGAGGAAGAAAGTTGATTTGAGTGACTTTGAACGTGGCATGATTGTTGGTGCCAGAAGTGCTGGTCTGAGTATTTCAGAAACTGGGATTTTCACGCACAACCATCTCTAGGGTTTACAGATATTGGTCCGAAAAAGAAAAAACATCCAGTGAGCAGCAGTTCTGTGGGCGGAAATGCCTTGTTGATGCCAGAGGTCAGAGGAGAATGGCCAGACTGGTTCGAGCTGATAGAAGGGCAACAGTGACTCAAATAACCACCCGTTACAACCAAGGTGGGCACAAGAGCATCTCTGAACGCACAGTACGTCGAACTTTGAGGCAGATGGGCTACAGCAGCAGAAGACCACACCGGGTGCCACTCCTTTCAGCTAAGAACAGGAAACTGAGGCTACAATTTGCACAAGCTCATCGAAATTGGACAATAGAAGATTGGAAAACGTTGCCTGGTCTGATGAGTCTCGATTTCTGCTGCGACATTCGGATGGTAGGATCAGAATTTGGCGTCTACAACATGAAAGCATGGATCCATCCTGCCTTGTATCAACGGTTCAGTCTGGTAGTGGTGGTGTCATGGTGTGGGGAATATTTTCTTGGCACTCTTTGGGTCCCTTGGTACCAATTGAGCATCGTTGCAACGCCACAGCCTACCTGAGTATTGTTGCTGACCATGTCCATCCCTTTATGACCACAATGTACCCAACTTCTGATGGCTACTTTCAGCAGGATAATGCGCCATGTCATAAAGCTGGAATCATCTCAGACTGGTTTCTTGAACATGACAATGAGTTCACTGTACTCAAATGGCCTCCACAGTCACCAGATCTCAATCTAATAGAGCATCTTTGGGATGTGGTGGAACGGGAGATTCGCATCATGGATGTGCAGCCGACAAATCTGCGGCAACTGTGTGATGCCATCATGTCAATATGGACCAAACTCCCTGAGGAATGCTCCCAGCACCTTGTTGAATCTATGCCACGAAGAATTGAGGCAGTTCTGAAGGCAAAAGGGGGTCCAACCCGTTACTAGCATGGGGTACCTAATAAAGTGGCAGGTGAGTGTATATGTTATATGTTGTAATGCATAAATGCATTAATTGAACTGTGATACCTGTGCCAATAGATGGTTGATTTAATGAGTATGTTCCGCATTAATCAGCTGCTGAGCCCGCTATCAGATGCAATCTCCTTTCTGCTCTGAAGCAGCAGGATGCTGCCTGTCAGTCTCCATTGTGGCTTAAGGATAGCACAGTAAATGACATCCCTTCCAGTGAGGCTGAGCCCCTTAGGGGGTCTATGGAGTGGGTCGTGAAGCTGGGGTTAGATTCTGATTGGCAGAATGTTACTTTAGGATTTATTTTGACAGTGACCAGACAGGGAAGAGATATTCCTCATGAGACTCAGACAAGAGAAGAAACACAATCATTTAGTAAGCACAGTCGTCTTGTGCTGAACTCTTGCCATGGTTTCTGGAGTTCATCATTTCAGAGAGCTTCATAACAGTTATTTTTATTCCATTGTAGTAATATGTTTAAATATCTGATTGCATTTGATATTGATAACAGCTTTGATTTATTTACTTATTCCTAAAGGAAATGGCTCACCATAAATCAGTCCTGAAGTGATGCTCCTTTCACGAAATCTTCCAAAATTATACACTTCTGTTTCCTCCAAATACTGGTTTTTAACTGCTTCACCTCACACGCTGTGCCTCTATTCATTCACACACACCCCTAAAAGCTGATCATTGTCTCCTCTCAGTGGTCTATTATGCAACCCTAGTTTGCAGTTTTTCTTAGCTTGCAGCTGTTTTTGCTGCTTGCAGCATTTACCATAGACATGTGTTTTGTATGTTAGGATAATATTTGTTTTTTAAGTGGGTTTCGTGTTTGCAGGGCTGCTGAATTTTTTCTGTTTGCAGTATTTTTTTTTAATTCTTTGTATATTTTTGGGGTTAGTGTGTTTTCAAATTTTTTAGGTTGCCTGTCTCATTTCTGTGATTCTAGGACCTTTGAATTAGCTGGAAATCATTTATTTGCATGCCGTTTGAACCACAAGGCCACCATAGAAAGGCCTTGTTAGCCTTTACATATCCCTTCTCAAAGTAAACTGTTGATATTTTCTCTCCTTAGTTCATGTGCACAAGACGAAGAAAGGCTATAGCCTAAATCTGAAAAACAAAAAACAACCCCTAAACTTGTTCAGTGTTTTCTAATCATGGGACCTTATGTTTTTTTATGGCTATATTAATGGATTGATTTATTTTTGTACATATTGTAGGAAAAACAAGTCTCACTCCTTTCAAGCCAAAATCGGTCTGGCATGGTGTGGTGAAATCCGGCCCTGTCAACACATTCAATGGTCTGGTGTCCGTAAATGACCTGGAACATCTGGCAAATGAGGGAACAGTACTCCTCTGCAGCATCCTGCAATCATAACACAAAGGTTATACCTAAGGATAACTATTTAAAACAAATAAAAATTTCTCTCTCTATGTGGCATAGTCAGCTTTTTTTTATCTGACTGCTATGGTAACCCTAGAGATGAATAAATGACAAATAAACAAACAACCCTCACCCTGTTCTCAACAGCCAGGATGACCAGGTTACAGTAGGCATCAGGAGAGGGTGTAGGTTCCAGTGGGTTGTAGTTCCTCCTTTCCCAACTGCCATAGCTTTTACCTCTTTCCCAGCTCCCAGTGCAGGCTTGACGCCGCTCCCAGCTCCCTCCACCACCCCCTCCTCTTCTCTCCCAGCTCCCTGCTCCTCCACCACCTCCATGCCTCTTCTCCCAGCTGCCTCCCCCACCTCCAACCCCCCAGTTCCCACTCATAGGTCTTGCTCTGCGGTTCTCCCAGCTCCCACCTGTTTTCCTTGTTTGCTGTCTCCTCTCCCAACTCCCCCCCGCTCTCCTCCTCTCTAAACTCCCCCCTCCTGCCCTATCTCCCCCACCTCTCTCCACATTTTGGTTTTTGTCATGGTTACTTCTGGAGAGAGATGGTCTCCAGTCAACCCCACAGATTGTATGTCTGCGCTCCATTGTGCCCCCTGCTGGTCGGGACTCTGCATTGCAGCCCATGGTTTGTCGCCTCCCATCGATGCCTTGTGTTTTCTTTCTGTCCAGACTGTCATCATCAGCAACCACAGAATCCACATTTAGTCCTGCAGAAAGCAGAGTTGAACACACAATCACTTGATTACAAGAGTCTATGATGTCAGGTAGTATTAGAGCTTTCTTCCTGTTGGATAAATGCAGAGGCGTAGCCAGAAAATTTTTATAAGGGTGGCCAGGCAATAACTAACGTACACTGAGGGGTGGCCAAAAGTGGATAGGCACCAGAATCTCACGGTCAATCTACACTGTTCCTACAGGAAAATGCACCAGCAGAACATCCATATTTTCTAAATAAAGACAAACTATACTTTCCCACAGCCTTTCATAGCAAATAACGGCATATATTTAAACATCCATGCTTTCTAAATAAAAGGTATAGTGGATAAAATTCTTTCAGGCTTGAGTTCTGGGGCGAAAATCTTTTCCATTGCCATTACTTACCTACTTTTATCGATAATCATTCTGCATAAAATTTATATTTACAAGTGCTAATATCTACATAAATTGATAATTTTATTAAAATAGTTATTTATCCATGATTTTACTGAAGACTCCTAGATGACTTGCAGAGACACATCTCTTTACCCCATATGACACAAAATCTAGTTTTGAAAAGAGCATGAATTCTGTACTTAATGTTAGTACATTGATGTGCATAAAGAACCACAGTGTCTGTGTTGTGAAGTCATTGTTAATATATGAGAATGAAAATGTTTTGAATATTTCAAATGAGAGTATTACTGCTGCCATCATCTGTATTAAGGGGAAAAAATGGTAGGGGTGGCTACAGGGGTGGCCAATGATTGGCTAAGGGTGGCCATGGCCACCCAGCTAGCTTTTTTATTTCAATTGTGCTGTTTTTGTTGAGAGATTATTCTTGTAAAAAATATTTTTAAATCTATACCATGGCCAGCTTGTTCCATAGCTCTACCACAACAGAAAATTAAAATGTTCCAATCACTAAAAGGCCAGGCTACCTGAGGTTCTACCAGTTGGTTGTGCAGAGTCATTTAGAAAGGAACGTATGCCTTCCTTTGTTGAATTTCATCAACTTTCAACTTCATCTATTTATTAAAGTCTAACTCACCCCAAAATCAACGTTTTGGAGACAAATAGTAAAAATTAGGTATACTGCATGAAATTTTAACTTTATCTATTTATTAAAGTCTAACTTACCCCAAAATCAACGTGTTGGAGACAAATAGTAAAAACTAGGTATACTGGATGAAATTTTATTGTTAAATTAAGGTTGCATCCAGTGTCAGCATTGCTGATACTGCATTTTACTTGATGAAAGTGTTGATCTGAAAGTCAAATCTAACCAAATTATAAAAAAAAAAATGCATGAACACACTAGATCTGTGGTCTGTGTGATTTAAGCCTGTATGGTTTATTCTTACCTATGCAGTAGTTAGGTTTGCCTATTCCTTGGACCGTACCTGTCTTGAGGATCAGAAGGTGTAGTGCGTCATCTCGCAGGTAGGAGGCAGCAGCGATCTCATGTGTTGGGATCCTCATTAGCAGCTTCTCGTTGTTTCTCCATGTCAGCAGCAGACAGCGAGCAGAGAGACTTAGAATACAGTCCTGATCAATGCTTGTCTTCAGTGGCAGCACCTTCAGCTGCTACTGACAAACAAAAGTTAAAGATTAAGGCTCCATTCATGTTAGGATACCTGCATTACGTTAGAAATCACCTAGAAAATAGGTCTTCATGAGGACTTCTTGAAAGCCTAAAGAAAGTATTGTGTTCCCTTTCACATTAGATGGATGTGCAAGGTGGTTTTGAGCATATTGAAAGTTTCTAATTTGAGTTCAGATGTTTTATTGTGATAGAAGTACATCAGGGAGATTTTCACCATCATGATTTGATCCTAAGTACATTGAAGACTGGCTACACTGGCCTTATGCAAACGCTATAACCTCATCACAACAGAGGCTGTTGGGGTTTATAAGTAATTTATTGTAATGGTTCTTTGTACATTGCCTCTCGCTGCTCCTCTGGCTGCAACCAAAGCACCTCATTAGGACACTGCAATCCACCATCCATGATCTTTACTCCAAAAAATTCGGAAATAACATCAGACTCATTGCACAGATCAATATGTGTTTCTTCAAGCTCGGTGCCAGCGCATACACCTTCATATTGACTGTGGGCTTAACTTTGCTCGTTGCCTGAAGACAATTATTTTTTTTCTTTTTATTTTGTAGGCTGCTTCTAAGAAGTCTCATCATACTTTGCAATGTTGAATAGGGTTCATTATATAATTTTGCAGGATTGGAAGCAAGTCTTGTAGAATTAACTTAATAACTTTCATGTATCAGCTTAAAGTGAAAAACATAACGTTTAGATGATTCCTTTTGACTGCATTCGCCAATGTATCCACAAAGGACCCTGTACCTTTTCGGAACGCTTGCTCTTCAGAATGCTACTCTCCTGCTTTCCCTCCTATAGCTGATTACAATTCTTTTCTCATCAGCGAGGATGAAAGTTATGGTGGTCGTGCCGAAACCTCTCAGACCTATACAGAATGGAACCTTCTGCTGCAGGTATGATCAGCTTTTAACTTTTGTGGTATAATAGCGACAGAGAAAAAACTGTTTTACCTGTGAGTACTGAGAAAGAAGTGGCATCACGAGTGCCTTGAAAAAATGTGAAAACATGCTTTTCAAAATTTTCCCTGCAACTCACGGAAACTTTGAAGCCTTAATCTGCAGTAAAATATGCCCAACCTAAGTTAATATAAAAACTACTTTCTTAAAGCAATGAACCTTAAGGGAGAAGGCCTATTTGCATATCTGGCAAAGCAGAAAGTCGACTGAATCACAGAAGCCGGATATTTACATTTCTGGAGCTTATTGTAAACGCTGAAAAGACATTTACACAATTACATAGTTCTGATTGGATTCCATGTTTACTTGCAAACTTCAATAAATAAAATCATATTAATTTATATGTGGTAGCCATGTTTTTATTTAAACATTTTAGTTATTAAAATACATTTGATATCACTGGTTAGCCTGGTTTGGGTTGATTTTAACAGAAAATATGAATAAAAACCCTTGTTTGATTATAGATGAGGTATATCTACCAACCCTGGCTGTGTCCAGCAGCTGTAGAAGTTCATCTCTGCTTGATGGATTCAGTGAAACTGACACCCAGGTTAGATGACCGAGGAACTATGGCAAAAGGTTAAACATTGAGTAATTAGACAAGGTTCTGTTATGGTATTACTCTTGTTTCTGTTTTTTTGACAGTTTCTACCTTTACTTCCTTCTCCACATAATCAAAGATGAGTCTCTCGGGGTGGATGAGGTAATCCGGTGGGTAGAGGGGGACGGTGTGGAGAGGCCGGCGGTAAACACTCCCTCGATCAACAGGTCTACGACCAGATTTGGACCAAACCAACCGCTTTATGGGTGAAACAAAAGCCTGGAAGAATCACAGAGAACCCCTTGGATAGTCTGGCATAACATTTGGTCCTCTGTCAACAAGTCCTTACTCCAAGGAAAGGTGAAGACCTGATGAAATGAATTTAAATGCACAAATTGATGATGTCATTGACCTAAAACTGGATTACCAATCTGACAATATGAACTGAGTTTTAAACCTGATTCTTTTCAGCATGATTTTAACTCGACTGACTTTTTGCATGACTTTTGTGACTTTTGTTGTGATTTGGCATTAAGTAAATTAAATGAATTAAATTAAATTCACTTGCATTAAATAAAGCTGTCTACAGTTTAATCCAGAGAACACTAGAGACTGATGTGTCTAAATTCACCTAGTGGCAAATATTAACAGTATTTTAAACTGTGTGTTTGAGCTGTTTTAGGTGCCAAAGAAACAGGGACTATCTAAGCTTATCTGTGCGTGTCCAAAACACTGTAGATAAAATAAAGGTGCCCTGTTTTATTTAATTAATTTAAGAAGTGCAGCTTATTGGCATCAAAGTGGCTTCTGATGTAAAACAGAAAAGAATAAACACGGTAAGTCTCGGTCGAGACTTCAGTTAAGGGTGATTTAGACAATTCTAATGATCTTTATTGACTACAAGATTGTTTCTGTTACTTACTGAAAACTTTATGTTTTTTTTTAATGGAATTTCAGCAATAAACAGATTTACTGCTTTAAAACATAAATTTCTATTTGGATGTTAAAATAGCCTGAAGTCATCTGATCTTGATAAGACAAAAATGGCGAAGGAAATCAGTTTGTCTACCTTCCTGGGTTTCTTTGGTTCATAGTCCATTTCAGTAGGTCAGAAAGTCCTGATCCTGGTCCCAGTTTTCACTCTGCTGGTGTTTAGAGGTTGTAGATCCTCTCGCTCAGTTGTTCTGCTTGTTTCTGCCACTCTGTTCCTATAGGTTTATGTAGAGTTACATTCTAATCCTTTCTGTTTCTACACTGATTGTCTAAACTGCGGAGACCTCTCCTGGGGCAGAAACACACAAACAAGCCGGGCATGAGGAGAGAGCAGGAAACAGAGGAAGTTCGCTTCCTGTCCATGAGGAAACTCCACCAACAACTGATAGCATCCATTTTCTCTTCTCTGATAAAACACAAAAATTCTGCAGCTCAAAGTGGATCTTTTTATTTTATTAGTTATTTTTTGTTGTTACAGATGTCATACTGATAAATCTAACACACGTTATCATGCATAGCCTAAGCTATTTTCAATGCCAATGCCTTGATTAGCTTTTAGTTACATACAAATCCTTCATGCAAGCTTTGACCTGAAGAGAACTACAGCAAAAAAGACCAACAAACCCAATGAGGATGAAGCTCTCCAGACCATTTTGTAACCAAAAGGCCTTTACAAGAAACTTGGTCAAAGTAAAAGCCATTACTTAGCTTATAGTGAAAAAACATAAAATCCTCTCTGAAGAGGGTTTAGAGGAAAAACTTATATATTTTATATAAATAATAGGTTTCCAGTATGAATGCTTATACTCATACAATAATGCTTGGAAGAAAGTTTTGCCCCTCGGCTTTTGAAAACACTGTTGTATACAGTCTTGACTGCATGAAGGGCATGCACCGGTTTGTGTCATGCCACATTCAGACCTATATATGTTTTCTCTCCCTTGAGAGAAGAAGACAGTTGCTATTGACATATCTCTCTAGTCAGCAGGTGTCAGGCAACCAAATATTTTTCAAATAACTGAAAACAACCTCTGAGTTTACCCGAAAGTGGCTTTTTTAGTGTTTCCCAAATCAACTTTCCACTCCAAGTTTCTTGGAACACTAAATTTCCGGTTTTAGTTTGTAACATAAAATCTGATTTTCTTGCTTAGCACATGGCTTTCTGGCCTTATCATCTTCTAAATATATATCCTGCAACTCAATCACTGCATGCAATCAGCTGGTTTTCCTTAGATATAAACTTTTTACCAGTCTGACTGTATGATCTGATTGAATTGTCTCTGAAATGTGATGAAATTTGTTGCGAAATGGTGCTTGATTTGAACTGAAAATAGCAGACCATCTCCCACATGCTATCTTAATACGAACGTGTTATTCCTCTTCTGATGATTGTTTTATATTTGTACCCTGCAAGAATCTCTCCTATGGCTTTTGCCTTCCACTTTGCCTTGACCACACCCAAGGAAAGAATCCCAGAGCTTTCAAAATGGCCTCCCCCCCTTGTGTGTTTTTAACTAGACTCTCATAACAGGTCAAAATGAAATCTGCATTGCTACACTCTTCAAGAACTCTATCTTCATGCATCAGATTAGCAAAGCCAGGGAGTCTTGCAGTCTCTCGCATGGCTAACTGTGCGATAGATCCAGCTGGTCTGTCACCTTTGTTAACTTGTGCAGTGGCAGCTTGTCCTATTTCTCTAGAAAGATTTTCTCACCAGAGCAAATCTTTCAAGGGGCATTTTGCATTCTTCTTTCTCTGTAGAAAGGTACAGCAAAAATACTCAGGAGAAGGATATTTAGCATTTGATCAAACTTGACTGATGTAAAATAGCGTATACATAACAGAATTAAAGTTTAATGAAACGAAATAGATGGACTGAAATGACTACAATGTGATTAAATATAAACAGAACCAGGAGGATTTTATATTGTACCTGCATATGATTGTGGGTAGTGCTCTTTCTGGTAGCACCCTCCACAATGAATTAAATTAATGGTTGTTATGGTGACTTTAAGGATGACACTCTTTGTTGCAATTCTCTAACATCGAGCTTTAGAGATTTAGTTTTTTTTTTTTTTCATTTTCTTCTCTCCATTCCCTTTCTCCTTACTGTGAGTGGTGTCATTTCTTTTTCAGGCTTGTTTGTCACAGTTCCCAAAAGATAAAGAAACTGTTGAATAATTGCTTAAATTGCAACTAGGTGCTAGTTAAGGACATTGGCTATATTCACACTAAAAAAAGATTAAGCTACCAAGTTCTCTGGTGTTAATAGAAATTGGAGTCTCAGTCAGGTTAGATTTTTGGTCTGGGGAAAGTGGAAATCATGGACAAGTAACTGTACTAAGATAATAATAATAATAATACAAAAAAATCCACTTATATTTGTTTTACAGGAATTGCTAAAGCTGCAAAAAGTATATTTTAAAGGTATAGAGCACAACCTTTTATTTCCGGGTGGATCATCTTAATAAGTGGTCCTCCTAATTGTCAATCACTCTGCTGGCATGTTTACGTGAGGCCATTCTACGTGTTTCTCCCCAGTTAGCTATCTTTCTTTCTGCATGCAAACTTTCAGGCGTATATGTGTGAGCTACGGTTTCAGGCAGTCATTGAAGCTCACCTTTCTCACTGGGGATATTTGAAAGTGTCTACAAAGTGAATAAGAAGAAAAGAAAGGCCTCAGTAGAGGTAGACATTCCCTGGAATGATTTGCGTGGAGAGCTCTCCTCACAAAGCATTATGGGATTTGCTGTCACAGCGGCCCGTTGTTGCCATAAACTGTCGCTACCCAACAGCAGCGACTAATAACAAAGATGGCACAGGCACCACATGATGGAGGAGGAGTTACATGGCCAATGGGGAGCAAAAAATAGTGATCATCTGTCTGAATGGTCAGTTATCTGAATTCACTACAAAATCCACTATATAGTCCCCATTCTATATAGTGATTGAGGGATTTAGGGTGGACATAAAGACACAGTAAGCTTGTATGAAGTATGAGAACAGCAACATTTAAACAGAATGCCTATTAAACATGTGCGAGAGCAGAGCGGGTACAGGGTTGTGCCTGAACATTTTTTTAAAATAGAGAGGGCGGGTCTTTTAAAAAGTTCTTGAAAATCCTCCACAATACCTTTAATAAAACATTTAATTTTGAAAGAATATCAATAGACTAAATGTTGTTTTTTTATTTTTCTAATGTAATAAGACTATTGCAACAGAAACATTATTCACTGTAATGCTCTTGAGTATTAGTGTAAGCAATTAGAAAGAGAAATAAACATTTCAACAGAGCTGGACCATTTTAAACCTCATGGAAATCATATCAGTCGACAGTTGCAGTTAACATGTTTGACCTAAAGAGGGCAGCGCAGTGTTAATGGTTGATTAATTGAGAAGCCTGTAGGGAAAAGGAAAGGAGATAACATTTCTCTTCTTTGTGACAGTGATGGAGCCAAATGAGCCTTACAAAAAACAGCATCAGATACAAATAAATTCAAGTGAATCATATCCATGTGCACAGCTAATGTCAAGGCAACCTCTCCTTTAATATCTGGTGCGCCAGTTGCTTGATGATAACCTGGTTACCAAGGCAACTAGAAGCTGAGATGGGACATTTATCTCCTCAGCTTTCCGTTGTTTTTCTTTTCTTTTTTTTGTAATACTTGTTTTAATCTTCGTCTGTCTTTGCAACCCCAATAAGACGCATGTCTGTTTAAAATAGGAGAAATATTGGGCTCTCAGTTTACTGGTCCATTCATATTCCAGCCCTGATCTTTGGTCATGAGTTTCAGATCATGGGTTACATAAAGAAAAAGAACCTTTCAGCCTTGTGCATCTGTGAATAAATGCTGCGCACTGAAGGACAGAGAGAGAAAGTTTCTCTGAAAAAAACATTAAGATGTTCAGACTGATTAATAGTACATAGTCAGGAATGAAAAATAGATTCTCTGAAGGTTCCTTTTACCAGAACCACATTGGAACTCAGCAACAATCAAGATTCTCTAGTCAAGACACAATCTATAGACTGGCATTGGTATGATTTCATGCCTCTCCCTGTTGGCCTATGTCCTTTGATATTAGCTCTTCTCACTGGAAATGAACTTGAAAAGTTTTCCAATGTATCTTTTGAACTCATATCCCCAAAATCTAACCCCGGAATTTTGAAAATGAGTGGATAAATATAAGTTTTCAGACTCTGGGCTGGTAGCAGTTTGGTGCCCTGACAACAAATGTAATTTATTCATGAAATTAGAAAAGCTGCTAAAATATCCACTGGTAGATGGCTTATAGACATACCAGCTTTGTGACAAACTGAACAGTAACATTTACTCAAATTACTTTATTGATCCAAAAAACAAAACAAAACAAACAAATAGACCAAGGAGACGTTGACTTCTACTTTACAAACTCAAAGAACAGCATGCCAAGCTCTCGCCTCCTTAGAACTGGGGTCATTGGTCTCTAGCAAAGACTACTTTGCTTTTTGTTAAAAAATGTTTCCACTGGAAATAGCAAATAGCCTACTCGGGTGAATAGATCTCTAAACTATAGAAATAAAATGTGTATTTATGTTATTTAGTACTTATTGGTTAGGTTTGATCTTATAACTTTAGTATTCAGATAATGTGCAATACACAGAATAAATGTTCTGTGATTTTAAATTCTGCAAAGCAAGAAGTAGGTTTATAATTTGATGTATAACAAAAATCAAAATGTATATATATGTATATGTTTTTCTGGAAATGAACTTGAAAAATGTTTTTCATTCTATTTTTTGAACTCATATCCCCAAAACCTAACCCCAGAATTTGGAAAATGGGTGCATCCAGGGATGAATATAGGTTTTCAGACTCTGGACTGTTGGCAGTTACTGTAGGTGCCCTGGTTACAAATGTCATTTATTCATGATATTAGAGAAGCTGATAAAATATCCACTGGTAGATGGTTTAAAGACATACCCATATTGTGACAAAGTGAACAGTAATCTTTAGTCAAATTACTTTATCGTTGAAAATAAAACAAAGCAAAACAAATAAATAGACCAAGGAGACGTTGACTTCTACTTTACAAACTCAAAGAACATCATGCCAGGCTCTCGCCTCCTTAAAACTGGGATTATTGGTCTCTAGAGAAGACTACTTTGCTTTTTTGTTCAATTTTTTTCACTGGAAATAACAAATAGCCTGCTCGGGTATACAGATCTCCAAACTATAGAAATAAAATTTGTATTTATGTTATTTGGTACTTATTGGTTAGGTTTCATCTTATACATTTTGTATTCAGATAATGTGCAATAAACAGTGTAAATGTTCTGTGATGTTTAATTCTGCAAAGCAAAAAGTAGGTTTACAGTGTGGTGCATAACACAAAAACAAATTTATATATATGTATAGGTTTTTCAATAATAAAATATCTAAATTTAGTGACTAAAAATCAAATATTTCAATTGTAAGTAAAACAGAGATAAAATAATGAATTAGCTTTACCGCTGATATATCAAAGAAGACACAGACACAGGCTTGTTGAGTTTATTCTGATGGCTCTTGAGCCATGTTTACTACAGTATTTTTCCCACCTACAGTAATCAGCACAGTTTGTGAACTCCTTTTTTTTTTCTCCTTTTTTTTAACATCGTCATAGATAATTTTCACCACAGGTTTATTTTCTGCTTGCTCACTCAAAGGATGTTTAAGCGGCATTATCAAAAACAAAGAAGAAGAGGAAACTGAGAGCACATCCTTACGGTACACACATACTTTACATACACAACATACTTACATACCAAAGCACACATACTTGTACACGCACATCCTAGAATAGCATCACTCTGATATTTACAGAAATATAGAATGAGTAAAAAAACCAAACTCTATTTTCATATTGTACATCTTAATAAAAGTCATACTAAAGACATGGCCACCAAGTGAGTCGACAATAGATAAATAGATATAAAACAAATACAAAAATAAATCAACATAAAATCCTTGCATTAATCAATAAAAGATGATTTGAGTTTTTGAACCCGTTAACATTTAAACATGTTTTTGTTCAAGTCAGCAAATAATCAGCACATTACTATCAACTGTTTTCTTAGCTTAACAACAAAAAACTGTTGCATTACCCAATCAGAGAAAGCAAAGCGTACCTTGGCTTGTGACTGGGTGGTTTATGTATGCATCAGCCGTACATTAGCCTATCAAGTTAAACATGTCATGAATATTTGTAACAAAAACTCGTTTTTCAGCACCATTAACATTTCTGTGTATGTCACCAGTGGACGAAGGTCCAGGAGTTCAGGTAGGACACTCTCTGCCACGTTCTAAGTAGCTGTTTTTACTTTTATTTGCCTTTGTAAAGGTTTTGCACATTTCGTTTGATCGGAGGACACACAAAAGGAAGTGTTACTAGACCCTCCCCACTTATTGGCACCTCTGGTAGAGATGTATTAAACGTGTTTTATTGCAGCGAGCTAATGTCCCACTGAAACAAAACCCTTCATTTAATGTGAGAACATTTATTCAATGAGGGGAAATTTTACACCGACACAAATAAAATTTAAACAAGGATTTTTTTTCTGATATCATAACGGCAGTACTTACTGGCACCTGTAAAATCCCTAACGATACTTTTGAAGTTAATAAATGTGTCTAAGAAGCATCAAATCTTCATAACTAGCAACAGACCTTATCTATATGGTTACTGGTTGTTTGGGGATCATGTCGGGGAAAAAGATATTTCTATCCCACAACAACAACAACTGTAAATATCTTGAATGACGGGTACCCTGTTTTAAAGTGAAATAGGAATAGAATTAAACATTTTCGGGGTAGGTAATACATAAAAAGGATGAATATGAGGAAAATCCTTTCATACTTAACACTACATATTTTAGAGGACCTGTAATGCTGTGTGCTTATTCCTCTTTAAAAGATCCTTACAAGTGTTTGACGTTAATGAAGGAAGAGAACAAAATACTGGATCCAGGAAGAATTAGAGAGATTGACAAAGTAGAATAGTTGAAAATCCTTCTCTGTCGCATTCTGAAATTTTAAAGGAGAAGCCTAGTCCAGCCATCTAGAATGAAATTAAGCCTCTTCAATAAAATGTTAAGACGTTTTTACACTTCTTTGTCGTATAGCCAATAAGTGTGGAGGGCATTGCACATGTTAGAATCTGAGCCCCTCTATCCTGATTTTTAATATCACAGATTTCTGAGTAGCATAGGTTTTCTTTACGTTCCACTAAATACTTTACAGCAAACTGTGGGACACATTAGGAAACAGCAGAGCGTGCAGCAGCAAATGGCAAATTCAACAGACAATACAAACAGCATGGAGAAACTCTGGGAACATGTCCTTAATGGGATGCTGCTAAGGTGGCAGCCAGTGGTGGCCCAGGTACCTCCAGTCCCCAACGGGGGATCTGCCTGTGACAGACGAGGGAGAAGTACATCTATAAAGAGGGCATTATATATTAACAGCAGAAGATGCTCGAAGGTCACATTATACCAGGATATGAGTATCGTTCAACATTAATCAGGCTGTCAAAGCAGAACTGTTGATGCAATGTGGATATAAATGTTTTTGTTGGCCAACATGGCACAAACAGAAATCATTAAATTTATTGTCTTCTATGATACTGAGAAACAGATCCATGGCCTCAGCCACCGAGGTCCTCGATATCTATACTGAGCTGCAACATTTTGATGTTACAGCAACTAAGCAGGAAAAAAAAAAACATTTCCACCTTGCATTAAATGTTACCACTTTACATTAAATCAGTATATTTCTGTAAGTTTTCCAGAAGCAGACAGAAAAGGACCTCCACTTTTATGAAGTCAGATTAACTTAAATACAGTTGAAGTTAAAAGAGAACCTGCTTTGGAGAAAAATTACTTGTTTGATATAAAAGTGAGAAGAGTTGACTATTAGGGAGTTCTTCTTCTCTGGACTGTTGAGCACAATGCAATTTCTTTTAGCGGCATTTTGCCACACCCTGCCGGGTTAATAATGTGCTGCTGCGCTATGGGTTCTGCAAGAAACCCAAATTACTGGAATTAATGTGTACGCTCACATCAGCCTCGATGCAGTGTGGGTGTGGTTATAAAGACTATGCGAATCAACAAAGTGATTCCTCAAAAAGGAAGTTTGACTGGACATTGGCTCTTGCAGCACCATCCAAGCTACTAAATTTCACAAGCCAAACAGAAAATGTCAAGCGCCGGACAAATAAAGTCCTGGTGAATTTCAGAATAAAATCCACCTACACTAACTTGACTAGTGAAAATAAAAACTGAAAAACTGAAATTATAGGAAACAAGGGGATACGGGATATTTATGAGCATGGGTAACGAATTTTGCTCAGCAGTTGCTGGAAAATGCACTAACCAATGTGAACTTCTTTTCTCTCAGATGCTGTTTCTGCAGCCAGAGGCTGTAGCGGGCCAGCCTGGTCTCAGTGTTCAATTTGAGTGAGTGAATGGCTTTTTGACTGCATTGCAGCTGCACCACCACTGTATTCAGTGTGAACCCAGCATCAGTGCTGCTACCAGACCTTAACCCCTGAAGCTGCCTCCCAGTTTGCTAGAAACATGGGGTCCATACGCTTTTAGCAATCAATGTTTTCTTGCCAAATGCCTGCTACCTTTGGGTATAAGTCAAAACACAATTGTGACAAATCTGCCTGATAGGTCAAGGATCCATTCCTGTCAATCCACCAGCCAACAGAATGAGGCTTATTAATTATGAAAAAATATTCAAAAGTATTGAACAGACATCAACACCCATCAATAACAGTGTACCCTCCAACACCTGAGCGTTTGCATTGTCCAGGATGAAAAACAACAACAGAAAGTGACATATTGATCCAGTCATTATCCTTCTGTCTTCACTGCTGCCTCCCTTGTTCTTTGCTAAATTACAGGAAAAAAACAACAACAATATTTACTGTTTATTTGCCAACTGCCGTGTGAAAGAAATGCCTGGAATCAAAATGTCAGTCTTGAAACCGTTGTTAATTTAAAACAGTTGGAAATCCAAATTAATTAAGCATTGGCTTGTAAGTGGCGTTAAAGTGTACCAGGGTTTCTGTTTTTTAAAGGTTTGGTTCTTAGATTGCTAAAACAATTTTTTCCCCAACAGTTTAAATATCTTTATTTGAGGTGTCCCAGAATGCAGCGGGGTGTGTTTAGTTATCTCCAACTGTATGAATGAAATGAAAAGCTGCCTCTCCCCTACTTAATGGCGCACTGGCAGAGGAAGGTTACACAAAATGGAAATCTAAGTAAGTAATTTTTCTTAAAATAAGTGCATTTTTTTCTTGAATCGAGGAGGAAAGTGAGACACTTTGCCAATGGAACAAGACAATTTACATTTAAAATAAGAAAAAAACTACTGCATTGTCTTATTTCAAGTTCATATTATCTAATTATCTTATTTCAAGAGTAAAAATACTAATTTCATTGGCAAATCATCTTATTTACCTACTCAGATTAAGGGTAAATACACCTAATTTATGAAATTTTTACTTATTTCTAGATCGTGTGTACAATAGATTTTTTTCCTTTCTTACAAGAAAAGACATTTTTTTCAAGTCACGATTAACATGCAAGGTCAACTAAAAGTAAGTATTACACATCACTCTTAATGTAAAGCTGTTTTGAAACTATATTTGGAAAACTCAATAAAATGGCAAATGTAAACTGCTACCTGAGCAAATAATTTAACTAATTAACCAGAAGCTATTAGCTTTTTTAATCTCAGTGTTACTCTGTGAGGAACAGATTTAATCCATCCATCTGTCCAACTGTCCATCATCTTTAAGAGAATAAGTCCCAGAACAAAAAACCCAATTTTTACTTTTGCCAAAAACACCAATTCTTGCAATCTGAAGCCAGAGTCGTTGTGTAATGTTGATTTTCTAGGTTTGCTCCAGGTTCTCCTCCAAGTTGTATATCTAAAGGGGGAGGGGCCCTGAAGGCATCCTGATCAACTGTAACAGATCAACTGTAACTGATTCCTTGTGATATTTCCTGTGGATCAGAAAGCGCTTAAACCCATCTCCAAAGGCGAGTCAAGCCTCAGTGCTGATGTAGATTTAGGGGACATGACTCATCTCTTCTCCACTGGCTGCAAACTGCTCACTTGAGTATGAGCTGCAGGTGACTGCTTAAAGAAATAACATTATCTGCAAAAAAATATTCTCAAACTAGAACACCCTCCATTTCATGAATGCACCTCGAGGTCCATGATATCCCTAGATTCTTCCCCAGTATTAGAGGCAGAACTGGTGGGGTCCAGACTCCAAACTTTTTCTGTGCTAAGTATGCAAATGGATAATTGTTTGTTATAAAAGCCCCACCCATCCCCAATTCTCCTGCAGCACCACAGGTGGACCAGAGCACCAATCTCCTGTGACCCATCAAGAAAGGGTAAAGAAAGATAACATTTCTTTAATGAAAGCAAAGCATTAGTTTGCAGAGGAAAGAAAGTTGGGTTTTTATATAAATTCAAAACATTAGAATCAAATTATACTCAGGTATTTTACTCCCGTTATAATGATGTGGCTATCTCATACCAACTCGTGCCTTACGGTGGTAAAGAAGGCTTTTGCAAATTAGAAGGCATCTAGGAAACATTTCTTAATCTAAAAAAAAACAAAAGAAAAAAGAAAAATCCCAAACAAACAAAAACATAAAAATACACACAATCAGTGAAGACATGAGTTCTACATATGATACCAACACATCCTGTATGTAATACTCTGGTCATCATTTTTTTTTTCATAAGTAGTTGCAAAATCCTTTAATATAGCAACATTTTTGCCTTGTTACAACATGAAAAGAAATTTATTTGGAGCCTGACAGCATTTCCTATCTCTTAATTTGGGACCAACAATAAGAGCTGATCATTTTTCCTTTTAATTGGAAACTCTCATTGCCGCTTATCAGTTGCATTGCACTTTTAGCAACTTTGCCAATGTTTCTATAACTTCTTGAGGCAGTGACTATCTCCACCGACGATACAAACTCTAAGCACCCAGAAGGTTTTTATTTATTCATTTTTTTTAATTACTGCTCATAACCTTCTAAAATCTTAAAACATGGTGGCCTTCAAAATAAACCAAACCTAAAAAAAAGAAATGATACGGTTGCGGCGGGTATATCCTTTTTGTTACAAAAGACATCAACTATTGCAACTAGTAGTTTGCAAAAACATTTCTGTAGTCTTGGTTTTTGACAGTTTACTTTAAACAGGTGTTATATTTCTTTTTAGTATTTTTTTGCCCTTAAATCAAACCCTTAAAAACCATACTGAAATAGATCATTAATCTTTCATATACTACATATTATGATTTTTAGAAAAAGTGAACCACTTTGGACAACATTTAGACTCTTACGAGTAAATGAAGCTTCCTTACTCACAAAATGCATTCATCACCTAACTACAGCTTATTTTAACATCTTATACAGTATTGGACATCTG
Source organism: Cyprinodon variegatus (assembly GCF_000732505.1). Taxonomy (NCBI): domain Eukaryota; kingdom Metazoa; phylum Chordata; class Actinopteri; order Cyprinodontiformes; family Cyprinodontidae; genus Cyprinodon; species Cyprinodon variegatus. The sequence continues at coordinate 87,682 of NW_015150681.1, read as the reverse complement.
CATTTATTCCACTGTACATCACAGACCTGTTTCTGGCGATTTACAGCATGCCATATGTTGGTAGCTATTGGAGAAGCTGCTCACGTACATCCATTTATCAGATCCTCGTTGAGCTTTCCCCACAAGTCCAATGGGTTGGGGTTGACAGTGCAGCTAGGATGTAAACAGCGAGACTTGTGCTATGGCTGCAATTGTGGCACAAATGGATGGGTGAATTGTTATCAGTTGTATTGCAGGCCTACATTTCTTGAACCAATTAAGCTTAAACTGAGCTGCGGTCTTTCCTCAGATGAAAACCGGTGCTCTGCTGGGAATTTGAGAGTGAATGATGAAATGTTTAAAGAGCACATTTATCAAAGATTTGTGAGGCACATGCAATGTTTTGGGGACAAGATGAGATGCAGGGAACAAATCGACCTTTGCAACAAATCAACTCAGACTTTTCTGTGTGTTTTTGCAGGTAATCTCTAAAGCATGCCAAAGTAATTCATTGGTTAATTGGAGGTAAGATGTGTCTGTTTATCTTGGCTAAACCTGTGATGAATTTAGTTGTAGACAATGGCTCAGCATCTTTGAACGTAAAATTACATAGACTGTAGATTTATGTTGAATGCTGTTGCATTTTTCCCAAAACCAAAATGATTGCATGTCCCATGCACACTCTGACAATCTGTTTCTTCAACATTTCGTACATTTCTGTTCTCTCTTTACAGCCTGAGGCTCAAGTTCATGTGGCAGACTGTTTTTTTTTTTTTTATTATCTCAAGCTTTATTTCTCTGGTGTCTTTTTACTTGTTGCTCTGACCATCCAGGTTGAAAGACTTATTGGTCTCAGGTGTGGGATTAAGTTCCTTGTGATTGAAGTGTTAGAAAATATATTGGAGACAATCCTGGTTCAGCATTACTCCATTAACTCCCCACCAGTGACTCTTGCTAAAAGTTCTTCAACAGCTTTGGTCCCACATTGAGGCTCACATTTCACAATCGCTGTCTGACAACCTCTCTTCTTAAGACGACTTACCAGACACTCTCCCTTTTATCCTACTTCCAGCACAGGTAGTCCTGGGTTGAAGACCGATTCCTGGTGGAGCCTTGGTCCCAGGCTGCACTTTGTAGTTTGAAAGCCCCTATTGGCTTAAACGGTTGTCTCATATTCTAACACTTCTTTGCTGCCCATCAAGCTGCTCCTGTACTGAATCCGTGGACTGATGGCTGATGTGTTTTCTAGCAGAAGGATGGTTTTGCGAAGGCGCCGGTCGATAAAGTGTGCGTCCCAGGCCGGGTATCGCTTTCTTGGGAGGTCGATCCTGATTACAGGACCCTCCTGTGCACGGGATGTAGAGGAGGTCCTGTGAAGAAGAGCAGGAGAGGCGGAAGGGGACGGGCGTACCTGGAAGACGGGCAGGCAGCTCTCCTTGTCTCTGTCCCGTTCCCCAGGAACTGGCTCCCCTGTGTCTTTATCTTTAGTCCTGGGCAAAGTCCGTGGAGGACTGGTAATGACCATATCTGTTTGGGACCCTTGGGATGGAGTTAGGCAAGCGTCAATAACTCCCACCATCCCCCCTGTACCAACAACACCCTCATCAACACATCCTCCCCACTGAGAGCCCAGGACCGGCCCATCTGGGTGTAGCCAGCAGTAGTAAACCAACATAAAGAAGGTTCCCAGGGCAAAGCTGCAGGCCACTAGGCACACCACTACCAGGGCAGATGAGTCGGTAGTTTGGGGGCCACGGTATGTGTACCAGGCAGCCGTCAGTGCCACATTCTCTGCCAGCGTCACAGAGTAATACAAAGCCATGCGGAGGCGACTGGGCCCTTCTTTGACGTTGAACCAGCAAAATATGTAGATGATACCCACAACCATGTTGTAGATAATTTCTTCCCACTTGGACATACAGAAGTCAGTCTCACCCTGGATAATCCAAAAGGTCATCACGCACCTGGAAACAGTAATGGAAGTATGGTTACAGTTAATCATTGAATTGGAAATCAGAAAATCTTGTTGGTTTACAAAACTGACATGACATGTCAACCCTGTTCATAAAAGCTTTTGTTCAAGAAGTTCGAGTCTATGAAGGTTATTCTGACCATTTGGTCATAACTTGATTTTTTGCCAGTTTAAGTAACAGGTGTATAGAGTGGAATCTGAATGTGCAGCACAGGGCGGTAATAAAGAATTAGGTTTAAATGAAGCCATGTAAAAGTCATCTCTGCTTTTCTCGTTATAGTAGCTTCATCTGGTCCTTTTCTGTTTGGCTGAGACTCCATCCTGGCAAGAAATATCAGCTGGGCTGCTGCCATCAACACCTTTGATTGTAGATGATAGAGTTGGGCCTGTTTTTTAGTGTTTAGTCCTGTTTTTTCTCTTAGAAAGAGCTAGTGACTAAGCTTTTACTATGACTAACTTTATGTACTCTCTTTCATTCCTTTGACATAAAAACTGGCTCTGAGCTTGCCTGCTTGTCACTTTCTTTCCTAGACAGAGCCACCAATGAGGCTAGTTTGTATTACCTTTTCTAACATAAAAAGTATTTATGGATCAGTGATTCGGTAGTCCTCTCATTATCTGTTTCTCTCTCCTGGAACCCCCAGTGCCTCTAGGTACAACGCCGCTCACATTGAGCCTGGTTATGCTGGAGTTTTATTCCTGTTAAAAGAGAGTTTTTCCTCTTCACTGTTGTTGCATGCATGTTTGGTTTGAGGGTTTTCTGTAGAGTCAACTTTAAAATGGAAGTATATTTCTACAGTTGCCACATGCTTATTCAGGAGGCGCATGTTCTTCAACTCAATGACTCAAATCAATCAGCTGGTTTTCCTTAGACAGAAAACTATTTACCAATCTGACAAGTGCCTTTAGACAGAGCCTTGTATAAAATGTACATCTATGCGTAGAAAAAAAAAAAAATCATCCCAGTATCATAAAGTTAGAGCATGAATGACATTTATTTATATTTTCTTCTTTATTAACTCTACATCTTAAAAAAATAGATAAAAAAAATCAAGTTAACAATATTTTTGTTAGCAATGAGGCAAAACTTCTTACTTGGGCCAATTTACAGCTGTTAATCTGTGAGCGCAGCGCGCACTAGATGAGAGCGTGAGACAATGTTCTTTTCTGCCTCTGATATAATAGACAGCCATTAATAGCAGTTATCAGTCCCAAAGAATGGGGGCTGCGTCTCCTCTATCTTCTAATATTTTTTTTATGGCTAATAACATGTAGCTTATCATTGATAACAGCTGCTTTGGCCATATCTAAAACCATACGTTTGACTTTCGATTTACATACTTTATAACTGCTAACAACAGCCATTTAATTAGATGATAACATCCGAAGCGGCTGAAACGGCTTTGGATACACTTTGTGATCATGGGTGGGGTTGCACTTTCTTATTTACGGTTTTAAATGGGGATAATTGCGGGTAATGGGTATGGTCCTGAACTGTTGTGATGGGCATTTTTTTAATCTACATTTGTAAAGCTGTTAAACATGTTCACAGGGAATACGACAACCTTGCGTTGGACGCCCGACATTTCAGCCATATAAACCCTATAAACATTTAATGAGTAAGTTTAACTATTCAGAATTACCATCAGAGATATCTGTAAAGTCATTCAGACTAGTCAAAACTGCAGTTTCAAAAATATTTAATTCACTTTTCATTAGGCAAAATGGTGTTGCAAATATAAGTAATTATTATCCAGTTTAGGAATTAGATCTTAAAACATATACCAAAGCCTCTATTCGCTTACCGGTTCCTGTTGTCTGTTCAGCTCATCATGGTGAGTCACAACACTGCATGTGATGTGTGAAGCCAAACTGTTTCAGTGGCTGGATAATTGCTACCAGCAGTAAGTCTTTCCAGAACCCAGTATCAGGAGTTGCTCTCCTGCTTGAGGAGGATTGATCGACCGGGTCTGGGTCGACGCCAAAACCACATCCAGTCCCTGATTGTCTAATGCAACGCAAATTATCAGAGAAGTTCAGAACTTTCAACTAAAATGAAATGTCCGTTTGCGCCTCTGTGTCTCCACATAGACACTTCCTTTGCATCACTGTTCGGTCACTCCTGAACGCGCCTCTATGTAGGGATTACATGGAAGTCACTTTATTCTCTCCAATCCAAATAATTGTGAATGCAACATTAGAGGTATGACTAGTTCTAAAAAATGACTGGGGCTCTTTTAATATGCATTTGTGTGCATGGCTGCAATGTTCTTTTCTACAGATTTATTTTTCCTGTTTTACATCACAAACACAAGTGCTGATGATTTTCTCAAGGTGAGCGTGCTAGTATGAATGAAAATCTTTGGACTTTGATAAAAAGTTACGCACCAGTGACTGACGATGAAGATGCCAAAGTAGAGCTGGAAGACAGAGGCAAAGAGAGCGAAAGCCACAGTCCTGGCTCCAATGGTGAAGAAGTGCCACAGCATCTGGGCAATCACAGCCTTGTAGGACATGGGCAGCTTGTCGTCGCGGGAGTCCCGAAGAACCTTCTGGTAGGAAGCGATCATCCAGGCCAGCGAAACCAGTGATGCTGAAGCTGAGAGACCTGGTGAAACAGGAAAAGTGTGTTGAAAAAGGTGGGTTACAGCAAAATGATATTTTGATGTGTGGAATTCTTGTTATTATCTTATGCGGTTTATGTAAATATCAGGACAAGGAAACACAGAAACTGGATAAGCTGTTTCGAGTTTTAACCTGGTAGGTAACACTATAAGCACATTGTAACTTTTAAACCACATTTGATCTAAACAGGGGATTAGATTATTTGTCATCCAAGCTCTTTTAAAAGTTAATCAGTTAGGACTTTACCACTTCGTACAAAGTTAAAATAATCTTCATTTCAGTTCGAATTTAATTTAGATTATTTTGTAGCACCAATTCATCATCTCGATAAAATAGAGACAGAAACTTAGAGGACTGCATCATGGACTTCCAGTATTCACTCTTCCTGGTTGAGGGTCACTTGTTGCATTGTGTTGTTGAGCCTGTACCAAGGATGCATGCAGGAACAGTTGAGAGCAGTCGGTCACAGAGCTTTGAGCTGCCCAGAGCACCGTTTAACACATTAAACATTCATATGTGTTAATAAAGTTGCCTCATCTAAAATTAGGAGCAAACCAAACTGAGAGAGCAACAAATTAAACAAGAAGCATCTTGTTTAATTCACTTTGCTTTTGAATGTTTCTTTTTATATCCATGTTTTTCAAATCATGTTTTTAGGTGATTTTTCTCTAGCTGAAAAAGATTTTTTCTGCCTATTTTTAGGGAGTCTCTTCTGTTGCAGTTTTAGGTTGACAGTAAGATATTTCTTTTTTAAAATGGTTCAAGAAAGAATCTTAAAACCTGAAAAATCTAAAGTTACAGGTAAGAATTATTCTTGATCATTCTTGTTTAACAGAAGCCTGTAGAATCTCAGGTGGAACTAATGTTTGTTTTTATTATGATTATGTTTTATTTTCTGAGCTTTTCACAGTCTAACGGTGAAATGGGGACATTTTCCAATCCCCAAGAGTCTAGGAAAGGAAGTGTTTCTCACTAATGCCTAATTCTTCACTAAAGGATGATGGATCCATAATAGTTTCAAATGTCCCTAAAACTCATCATCAATTATGTAAACATCAGAAGAGCAATCTACCAAATCTCCAGATTTAATGAAGAATGATTACAAATCCATTTGGTTTAGATTTTGCACATCTGCTCTGCATCTTTGCTTTATTGGTTTAAAGAAAAATGTTCTGAAACTATACCTTTTGGACTATACTAAATTTATATACTAACTCATTTGCACTTCACTATTTATTCATGCATTTCTTTAAAGACAAAAGCAGTAGAAGATGGAGGTATGGATTTATCAAAAATGTAATTTACTTATCTTATATCTTAATAACTTTATTTTAGACAAATAGCAAATTACAACATGTAAATACACAAATATTATGTATAATTAATGATATATGTAATTAGACTATATGTATAAATTAGTGCGTCTGAAATGGGATAAAACGAAGGTAAGGCATGTTTATTTTCATAGCACATTTCAGCAGCAAGATAGTTTAAAGTGCTGTAGATGATAAAAAAGAAAAAGAGAAGTACATTGCAGTTGCATTAATGCTACACAAATGAATAAAGAGAATAAAAGTGAATAATTGAAATAAGACTAATATCTTAAAAACAAAATTAAAGTGAATGAAGAAGTAAAATTTATTTAATCATCCATCCATCCAT